>NC_009320.2:772214-781984 GCF_000002845.2 Leishmania braziliensis MHOM/BR/75/M2904 | reverse complement strand
CATGGGCTAGCACGCAGCGCGCGTGCTCTTGCGATGAGCGCACGCACGTCGTCTCTGCTACCCTCTCTTTGTCTTCTGTGCGGTAGAGCTGTGCGTAGGGGCGGTGGCGGCGCATCGCGTTTCTCTCCCCCTTTCCCGCAGCGAGTGAGTGGGCTCAGCTGAGCCCCCGCTGGAGGAGAGGAGCACAGGCGGCCGCACGACTGCATCTCCAGCAATGGCCAATTCACACCACATTGTGTGCGCCACGCTGGCGATCCCCCCCACAAGCCGGGCCTGTCCCGGTGGGGCTTTAGTGCGAAGATCCCCGCATCCCACCTAGGGATGGACTCGCCATCCTACGTGGAGTCCCTTCCGCTCTGTCGTTCGCCGAGTTTGATGAGGACTACGCGCCCCTCGATCGGTGCGGCACCACCGGAGGCTCGTGGGGGGCCCCATGGGAGGGGCGCCTCAAAGTCTTCTCTGCCTGGCGGAGGGACGGGCGAGCGAAGAGAGCTGCCCGCTGCATTGGGACGAGTTGTAGGGGCTTAGGACGCTCCAGTCCTACATTGCCTTCCACGAGCCCGGATGCGGGCTGGAGCACACCGAGGGCGACCTGTGGCGGCTCTGCCAGCGTCTCCTCGGCGACTAACAACCGACTGTGCGACGAGGTCGTGTCGGCTCCGGAATACCGCACTGCCTTGTGTGAGGTGCGAGCTGAGACTGCCGCACTGCGTGCGCACGCCCCACAGCAGTGCCCGCCTGCCGACTCGCCGCAGCAATGGCCGCTGCCCTACGGGGGATGCCGCACCCGCATTCGTCGTGTACACGACACGAGGTGCGCAGGAGGCGAGCGCGGCACCGAGCCCTCTCCTCGGATCGGCTTTCACCGTAGTGGAAGAGAAGAAGGGACGTCTCAGACGGCGGTTCCCCTCTGGCCGCGACAAGCCAGCCGCTGGCTGGAAAAGAGCATCGTTACGCAGCCGCGGGAGCTCGTGCTCGACGAGTGTGGAGGGGTGACGGAGCTGACAGCGTCCTTGTTGCAGGTGCTTCTTCCCCTGCACCTGCGGGCGCTTTTTAGCTTGCGAGCCAGAGGCGGCTCCGTGCATCAGCGACGAACGTGCACCCAACGGACTTGACCGCTAGACCAGCGGTGATGCAGATGGTGGCAGCAGCACTGGCCTGCCATCCTCTGTGTGTGCGAGGCGACTCACCTCTAGCGATCACGTGAGCGTGTGGATCGACGGCGCCCAACTGACGAGTTGTCGACACAGGCGGTGGGGACCGCCCTGCAGGCGACTCGACGCGCCGCGAGAACGGCCGACAACACCTTGAGCAGCAACGGGACCGGCGTCTCCCATAGGCACGGGCTTGCTGGCGTGTTGTTGGACGGCAGCTTTGGAGCAGGCTGTGTCGGAGAACTGACGTGCTCCCAACAGAGAGCTGATGCGATCAAGCAACTGCCACGGGAAGGACGGGCGGTTCGTGTGACGCCTTTGGCCTGCTGCCCGAGTCCTGGACGTGCCTGCTTGCACATTTTGTGGGTTTCTTACGATGACGCGCCGCCTGGTTTTCAAGCGGCCACGCGGCCTCCTCTCTGCCCCGTGGGCGGATTTGCCGCCGAGCGCGCATCTTCCGGCGCCTGCCGCTGAGTGCGACCTTCATGCATGGGCAGCGCCGCGAGGATGGGGAGCGGTATGCGTTCCTCGACATACGAGGCGGACGGTCGTTGCCGGTAGCGGCTGGGGGCGTCAGACGCGGGTAGCATGAACGCGGCCAAGCCCCTGCGCGGCTCACTGTGGTCTTTCGGCGTTCACGGCGCTGATGAGGGGGCAGCAGTACACCCATACCTCGACAGCACGGCAGGCCTCTCCGCCTTCCGTAAAGGCTAGGCACGCGGTCATGGGATTGATGCTGAGGCTCATGCGTCAATGCTCGACCCTCTATGCGCGACCGCGCATGCCAGAGCGAACGGGGTCCGGCTAGCGACCCGGGGGCAGGTGGGACGCGATGGGTAAGGAGGGGTGGACGCTGCGCTGTTGTAGAGGTCCTCGAAAAGATACACCACCATTCTGTGAGAGCGGAGCGCGGAGATCAGTTTTCCCCACCCGGCCACGACCCACACGATTGGTGACATGGGCCATATGCCAGGCTCGAAGAGCGGGATGGAACCCCGCAACCCAGCCGGTTGCCTTCTTCCTCTTACCCCCTCGTCTTCCCTTTGATCTCGCGCTAGAGAGGGCAGGAAACGTTTTCACCAGCTGGCCTGCGCTTGGTGACAGGCGGGCGTACACACCCCCCCACACCCACACACGTATGTGTAGAAGGGGATGTGGGGGCGTAAGAGCGCGATGGCGAGGGGAATCGAGTCCGCTGTTTTGCGAAGCAAAAGATCCAATATGAAACGTGAAAGCGTGAGAGTAGAGGCCATTAGCGCACGCATCAGGTCTGGCGCGAGACCTACGCCCTGTGCTTGTTGCGCGCATCTTTTTCCCATGCCTCAACGGCGCTCTTAAGCCCCTCCTTTCATTTTCCGTCGTTCATCCACTCGTGTTGTGTCTCCTTTCGTTCTTCTCCCTCTTTTTCTTTGGTTTTCCTGCGTGAGTGTGGGCACGGAGACGTACGGCTGTGGTGCCTTCGTTTGCTTTCATCTATTCAATCTGTTGCGCGTACTTGTTGTCGCTGTCCGGTCTTGCTTTTTTGCGCGTGTTGTGACACGAGGTACGAGCAAGTCGGTCATGGTTGGAGTGGCTCTTCAGTTTTTCATATTCACTTGTTGCGCTGCTCTTTCTTTCGTGGTACGTTCTTCCCCACACACACTCTCATTATCGGCCGCTTGACGTCATCATGCGCCGCGTCTGCCTGGATTCTCCACACCCGACGCGGTTCGTGGAGCACATCTACATTGAACTCAAGGATAAAATCTGTCTTGTAGCCCGGCTGTTCATGCCGAAGGACGCGTCCTCGGAGAAGCGCTATCCGGCCATTCTGGAGTACATCCCGTACAGGAAACGCAATGGCACCCGCACCCGTGATGAGCTGATGCACGGCTTCTTTGCCGGCCAAGGGTACGTCTCAGTGCGTGTTGACATGCGCGGCGCTGGCGAGTCCGATGACCTACTACTTGACGAATACCTCAAGCAGGAACAGGACGACGCTCTCGAAGTGATTGACTGGATCAGCAAGCAACCATGGTGCACCGGTGACGTTGGGATGATGGGTAGGTCCTGGGGTGGCTTCAACTCACTGCAGGTGGCCGCTCGCCGTCCTCCCGCGCTGCGTGCCATCGTCGTGCTCGGCTTCACACACAATCGCTTTACCGACGATATCCACTGGAAGGGTGGGTGTCTGCTGAACGACAACTTTTGGTGGGGCTGCCTCATGCAGGGTTTCCTGTCCTGTCCTCCCGACAGCGATATTGTCGGCGACCGCTGGAAGGACATGTGGCTGGAGCGGCTGGGCAAGATGACGCTGAACGCCGCCGACTGGGCTGAGCACCAGCGGTACGACGCTTACTGGCAGCAGGGGTCGATTCAGGAGGACTACAGCTCTATCCAGGTACCGGTGCTGCTCGTCGATGGCTGGGCAGACTCGTACACGAACGCCCTCTTCCACTTGTTGGAGGAGCTGAAGGTGCCCTGCAAGGCTATTTGTGGTCCGTGGGCGCACGTGTACCCGCAGGACGGCACGCCGCTACCTCAGATGAACTTCCTGCGCGCAGCTACGGACTGGTGAGATTACTGGATGAAGGGCATAACGGACAACAACGTGCCGAGCTGGCCGGCGCTCCAGGCCTACATCGAGGATTCGCTGCCGCCGTGCACGAGCAAGCCGGTGGCGCCTGGCAAGTGGGTGGCGATGGACAAGTGGGTGAACGCTGAGGCGCCAACGGTTGCATACGGCCTCGGAGCCCAACGGTTCTTGACAGAGATAAGCAAGGACGGCGCCAACATGGCCACCTGCACGGTAATGGTGCGCACCCCACTGAATCATGGGCTCATGTCCGGTGAGTGGATGGGCGCGGGTGTGTTGGGTGAGACGGCCGGTGACCAGCGCATCGACAACGGCTTGGCCGTCACCTACACCTCAGCCCCGCTCACGGCTTCTATGGACATCCTCGACCAGCCAACTTTCTCTGTGAGACTGACCTGCGATCAGCCGAAGGGCTTGCTGTTCGCCCAGCTGTGTGATATTGCGCCAGGCGGGGCGGCCACCCGCATCACGTATGGCATGAAGAACCTGGTGCACTGCGGCCCCGAGGGTGACAGAGCCATTGCCTTGGTGCAGCCCGGGCAGGCGGTGCAGGTGACAGTGAAAATGGACTTCTGCGGCTACTGCGTCCCGGCCGGTCACAGTGTCTCGCTCTTGCTCGCGAACAACTACTGGCCCATGGTTTGGTGCTCTCCGGCGAACACGACGCTGCTGCTGGACGCCGCGACGGCCGTCTTCCTTCTGCCGGTGCTCCACCCAAGCGCCGCCATTGTCCCTGGTCCTGATCCGATTCCAGAGGTGGCGGCCTCGACACCCATGACGGTGATATCGCCCGGCTACGTGGACCGCTTCGTCTCATATGACATCGTGCGAGACACCTGGACATGCGTGACGAGCGGCGTCGGCGGCGTGTTCGGCGAGGGCATCTTCCGTTTCGATGACATCGACACAACCCTGGAGCACAACCTGCGCCGCGAGCTGACACTCAGCAATCGCGACCCGCTCTCGGCGCACTACACTGTTACTCAGAAGGTCAAGGTCAACCGGCCGCGTTGTGTCACGGATGTGAATATTACGAGCACGCAGCACTGCGATGCTGAATACCTCTACATTCGGTCCACTATCAAGGCTACGTACAACGACGAGGAAGTCTTTGAAAAGAACCTCTTCCGCCGTGTGCGTCGGGAAGCCATCTGAACTGTGCCCACCCCCTAGCCGAGTGCCAGGCATACACACACACACACGCACAGACAGGGGGAGTTCCTCTATCTCCTCCTTTCGCATTCCTTCCTTACCATAGCATGCGCGCATCGTTACTCTCAACGCGCTCATGTGTTGGGAGAGGGTCCGCATATGTATCCAGCGCGTGTGTGTATGTACATGTCTGTGTATGCCGATGTACATGCGCCGAGGTGGTACACTTCACACGTTCAGCGCGCCTTTCTTTTGTTTCCCTCCCTACTATACGAGCGTTGGTTTATTTATTTCGTGTTCGTTGTCTCTCCATGTGCTTCACCCATTGCCCCCCCTCCCCCCTCCCATATGACTTCATCATTTTGTTTTGGGGCCGCTCTTTTGATTCGAGTCTCTTTTCGCTAACGACCTTGTCCCTGGGAGCCCTCTCCCCCCCTCTGTGCGTCGTCTGCGTGTGTGTAGCGGCGCAATGCCTGATTCGCCGATCACGTGCTCGCAGACTCTTCCCCCTCACCGCCTTCCCTCTTTGGCACTCCTTTTGGAGTCTCCTGGCCCTCACATGCGCCGCACTTGCAATAAAGCGAAGCGAAGAGGACCTGAGGAAGGCAGGGAGCGGGAGGCCACGGGACCTCTTGCACACACGCTCTCTCTCCCCTCTTCTGTTGTTTTGTCTTTACCTTCTTCCTCGTACTCCCTCCTCCTGTGTGAGTAGCGTCGTGAAGTTGAGGGAATGGCGTGCGTGTCTGTGTTGGCAGTCAAGCAAACCCACACCTACGTCTACAGATGCGTAGAGGTGGTCACACGCAGAGAGACGCGCGTAGGGCTGCACCGCGCTCACCTTCGTATAGCCTTCACCGAAAAATCAAACAGGAAAAACCAACGAAATAGGAGCGACTGTTGCTGTTTTCAGCGCGACCGTCTAGCTTAACTGCGAGTCCACAGCACCTGATGTGAACACACACAGAGGCGCAGTCACAGCTATCTTCGTATGCGGGAGTAGTACTCGTTTGAGAAGTTGCTTAGGCAGGGCACAGTACACCATTTTCTTCCTCCCCCTCCTCCTGCTTGCTTCATGGGTGTTCATGCATGCATGTTTACCGCGACCCTGCCCCTGCGCATGTAGGCGCATACTTGTGCTCTGGGCGGTCTCTGCGGATCCTTGCCGTTCTCCTTTTTCCCTTCCCCCAGTTCGTCTTTGACGACGCTCGTGCGTGCGACGAGGCTCTTATTCACGTAAACACACAGACTGACAGGCACGTCATACCACAAGCGCCCATTCCCACTCGAAGCTCATCGACACGCAGGGTGGGTGGGGGTGGGAAGAAGGCGGGTGCTCTTCGAAGGATTGTTACGTGTGGTAGGATTTCTCCTTCTTGCTCTCTTTCTTTCGTTTTTTTTTTCTCTCAGTTTCTTGTGCTGTTGCGAGCAGCCTTTTCCAGGCCTCTCTCCACCTCCGCCTGCTCTACCTGCTCTCACGATCTCTAGCGCTGTCTTTTGTCTTCTCTTTCGCCACCATCAGTGCTTAGTTGAGTCCTCATGTTGCAAATACTACGGCATGCACACTTTACGCAGTGCGTCCGTAGCTGAGTGATGGACGCGCCGCACACTAGCATGATGGCAACAGCGGACCTCTCGGTGTGCCTGTATGACGGTCACGGCTATCGCGAAGCCCTTGACATGCTCAAGAATATGCCCACCCCGTACAGTAGCCACCTTCCCGCGTTTCGGTGGAAGCGTTGAGATCTGGACATTTGTGGTCGCCGACACTTGACATATCATGTGACTCACCCGCACGTGGAGGCGTCGACGGCGCGGCAGTGCCGAAGCGCCATCGTACATGGAGAGCTCTGATCATCAGCACTAGGTGCAGCAGGATGGCGTGGTGATTGGTGCTGTTTACCTTGGCGACAGCGGTAACACGAACAGCGTGGCGGACTTGAAAACGCCGGAGGCGGTGGAGGAGGGCAGGCACGCCTTGCCGCTGCAACTCATGCATGTCCTGATTTGCGCATCTCACTTCTGTGCGGTGGTGGGGGTCGATACAACCGATCAAAAGGGAGGCGCAGGAGTGCTGGCGGCGATGTCGCTACACACAGGCAGTAGCCATCGCGGTTACATCTGGCCAGGCGCTCCGTACACTCTCGGAAGTCAAAGCAGTGGGCCATGCGGAGCTCCGTGAGGGGTGCCGCCTCTTTCTCAAGCTACAGGCGTCGCTCTCGTGGCATCGCAAATCATAGGTCGCTGCCCCCCTCTCCTCCTTGCAGTGGGCTGGGGACTCACGATCCAGTACAGGAAAAATATGGATGTGGGCTACTGGAGACAGAACATACTGGCGCGCGCGTCCTTTGCACGCTGCCCGTGTGACTGAGAGGGAGGGAAGGGAGGAGGCAGATGGAGGGGGTTGGATCTCTGACATTGATTATGCACGGCTGTACCTCGAGAAGGGGCGTCACTCTCCACGCGGGCGACAGTGGCGCCACGGCGATCGTGTGGAGCCGAAGCCCCTCTCCCCCTGACGAAGCGCAGAAGCGAAGCCCTGGACGGTATCTTTCTTTGCACTCACCTCGCGCACGTCGAGGAGGTCTGCGGCATCTCTGTGAAGCTTGGGGTGACTTGCACGGCTTTGTATCCTTGCCGGGGCGTGTGTCGTTCCACTCCTTCGCACCACACGTAGCTACGACGGTTGCGTGTCCGCAGTCGGCCGCGGCGCACTAGCCAGTGGCGCGGAAAGGCATCACTTGGAGATGTAGCCCACGATCTATCCTGTGCTCTGGAAGACTTATCGTCTTCTCGACTGTATGTACATGCTACTCCAACGTTTCCTTTACCGCTACATCTTCCGCTGTCACTTGCCAACACTGATCGATGCCAGTCATCCTGTATGCCTTTCCCTTTGACAGTGGCTGAGCTGGTGAAAGGAGCAGCGCGCGTGAGCTTAGCTGTGAGTCTGTCAGCACACTTCGTGGAGCATTGCGCTGATGTATGCGAGGCAAAGCAGGAGGAAGGAGGGAGGGCGCTCTCTCCCTCTCTTGATATGCCGAGATGTCTCGTTTGGTGTGGAAAGCGGCGTGCATGCCTGAGCCCCCTCCCCTTTTGTTTTTTTTTTTCCATACGACTTCTCTCAAAAATGCAGTTGTTTCACCAGTAAAGTACGCCCCCCCTCCACCCCTTCCACCACCACCACCTCCTCCTCTCCACGAGGCACGAACCTTGAAAAAGAAGCGAAAAAGGGCTGAGAATGATCGTCACATCTGACTTCGTTGCCCCTCGCTGTGTCGGTCTGCATGCCCATTCCTCGACACAGTTTTGATTTGGTGGTCGCTCTCCCTTTCTTTCTCAGTGTGTGCCGTGGCTGTGAGGAGGTCTGACGTGAAGGTGTGGTGGTGGTGGGGGGGGGGAGCAGCGCGAAGAGTTGAAAGCGCCACGCTGACGATGGACTATCCACACGCCCGGATGACTCGCATTCTCTACCCCGCTTATCTTTCAGAAAAGTATTTCTGCTTACTCGTGTTGACCTTCGAGCGATGCGGTGCGATTCAGCTGCATTCTTCATGGTCATTGCGCTTGACAACTCGTTGAAGCGCGCGGTGCACGTTTTGTAATCTTCGTCAGCGCGCCGTACGTTTCCTCAGCCCATTCCCCTCCTGCGCACATCTCCATTTCCTTTTTTCGTTGGCTACATCGTCTCCCCTCTCTCGTTGCCTCTCTCTCTCTCTTTCCTATTTTACTGTTGCTTTTTTGCCGCACGACCACCTCACGATGCACTGGACAATGCGAGAAACCTCTGCGAAAACAACGACGACACACAATCAACACACACACACACATACACCCATCAGGGGTTTATGTAATAAACCCCTGATGACAGATTTGGCCCATCCGTGCAGTCATTTCTTGCCCTTTACTCTCGCTCTGAATTTTTCCCCTCTTTTTTTCTCGTTCTCTATAGTGTGAAGGATCAACCGTTAACGCAAGTCCCTGTGCGTCTGTCTCTGCCTCGCTCTCTACATTCATCCCCTCCCCCTCCCCCTCCCCCTCCCCTTCCACTCGCAGCTCGCACATGCACTCCGTGTAGAAACGTTGACGGTGCTCTCGTTTGGTTTTTCCTCATTTCTTTTGTTTTCTCCCTACGTGCGAGGGAGCCTGTAAGACAAGCGAGAGGGACAGAGCAGAGGTACATAAGGTGGAGCGAGGTTTGTAGGGAAGCGACACATTCAACATCAATCTGTGCATCTGTGTCTCACGAATCCCGCCCCCCTCCTTCTCCTGCCTTAAATAATTCTGTCTTTACGCCTTTTCACTTGTTCCTCTTCACCAACACGACCATTGGCACAGCGCCCTCCTCCCTACCCCACCGCTTCTTTCCACTGGCGTATCCCGTCTAGCATTCCCTTACCATGCTGTAGCATTCTTTCCACCCTCTTTTTCTTCCACCCTGCCTCCCTCCATTCCTCATTTCTTGCGTGTGTGCCTGTCCGTTCACTCTCCCTCTCCTGGTGGCGCAGAAGCGATAAGTAAAGGCAGTGCGAGAAGGAGCGAAAGGAGACGCACAGAGGACGTGTACGTGGCAAAGCATCGACTCACCTTTACAGTGTTCGGCGATCGTTAGGGACCATCACGTACAGCAAAGACACCCCCCCTCCATCTCTGCCATGACGCGCGCAACCCCGCCTCTGATTCTGCAGGTCCAGCAAAACATGGGCGGTGGTCTGCAGCAGGTAGAGCGCTACGCTGCGTTCATGATTGACACCGGCCTTGTAACTTGCATTGATCCATCGCGGAGGCGGGTGCTGTGGAGAGCACAGACAGGCGGACGCTTCACCCCAACTCCATCTGACGACATGGCGGAAGCGAGGAAGATCCGTTAACAGGTGAATAGTGATGTTCGG
>NC_009320.2:762622-772114 GCF_000002845.2 Leishmania braziliensis MHOM/BR/75/M2904 | reverse complement strand
CCCCTTTACCCAAGGGGGGTAGGCCATTTCTTTTCCCCCCCTCTTTTTTTTTTTTTCCACCCCTGCCCTCCCCCCCCAATTTCCTCAATTTTTCTTGGCGGGGGGGGGCCCTGTCCCGTTTCACCTCTCCCCTCTTCCCCGGGGGGCGCAAGAAAGCCGAATAAGTTAAAGGGCAGTGCGAGGAAGGGAGGCGAAAGGAAGACGCCCCAGAGGACGGTGTACCGTGGCAAAGCCATCGAACTCCACCTTTACAGGGTTCGGCGAATCGTTAGGGGCCCATCCCCTCCCACCAAAAAAATCCCCCCTTCATATACCCTTTTTTCCCCCCCCCCCCCCCCCCCAAACACCCACACACACACAACGAAAACTAACCTCGGCGCCACTCTCCTAGCCATTAACATCGCTGCGCTGCGCTGTAAGTTCACACAGAGCGATACATCTTCCACGCCGCCCCGCGAGTGATTTGTTGCTCACTCGTCGCTCACCCCCCACCCTCACTTTCCGCCGCCTCTTCCCCACTTCGCCGCTACGTTTTCTCGGTTGCACTAACACGGCTGCACTCAGAGTAAAAAAAAAAAGGAGAGAGGCGAGGTCGGTGGCTCTTTTATTCATCGTTTTCTGCCTGTCTGAATTTCCTTTTCCCTGCGGTCACGTGAGCGCGGTGCCGTGTCAAGCGCCCCCCCCCCTAGTCGCTCTTCTCTTCAATCTGTCTTTTTCACAAGAGGCGGTCTACCTTGGCTCAGTTGCTGAGGCTAGTTTTCTCTGTCGGTTGAATAGTACTCAGCCACCGGGTAGAGGCAGAGACGCACATGTGTACCTGCGTATACACGTAGCGTCTTCACCGCTCTAAAGGACCTGAGGTAGACAGAAGGAACAAGTTTGTAAGGCGCGCGCCCCCACACACGCTCCTCACCACGTTGCAAGTCTCTTTGTTTTTTTTTTTCAACAGTGGCCCCTCACCCGTTTTCCTCCTCTTTTCCTGAGAGTGAAAGTGTGCGTTTCCCCACTCCCTCTTTTTTTATTTTTGTTCAGTGTTCCTGCCGTAGAGGCGACGCACGCACTGTGCAAGTGCTCTGCTTGTCACCACACATCGATTGAGTAGACCCTCTTAAGCAGCTTTGCTGTGTGTTTGAAAAGTGCATAAGCACTACGATAAACTGGATACCTCTCACGCCAGCACACACGCACATCTCTGTCATGTCTGCTTCGCACCAACGCAACGGCGGCACCTCCGTGTCAGAGGTTGAAATGACGCAGAGGAACTCCGCAACGATGAAAAGCCAGTCCTCTCCGCTACTCCGCGGTGGCGATTCGACCGCCACTACCACGATGTCGGCTGTGGGGGGCGGCAGTGCTGGCAAGAATACTGATGGCATCCGCATCCGCGTGCGGTACCTCGTTGAAGGCGTGACTGACGCGGCCTGGCGCCTTGTACCGAACGTCGCGACGCTGAAGCAGATGGTGTGTGAACAGGATCAGTACTTTGCCTTGCCACCCTCGCCAACGGGTGGCGGCGATCATTTTGCAAAGCTCCCATTGCGACCCCCTGCGCGCACGCCAGCAACTACGAATGCTTCACCCACGGTTCCCTCTGAGCCCACCGCTGACAAGACACACGGGCCATTCGCCTTTCCAGCGATCCGGCTGTCTCCTACCTCTACTCCCAACAGCGACGCTTGCCCGGCGTGGGTCAGCATTAAGGCTGCCACAGAGGAAGAGTTGGCGGAGGTTCTGGAGAGCCTGCCCGTGCATGTGCTCACACGACGCCGCATCATCTCAGTGCTCTGCACCGATGAGGATGCTGAGGGGCTCATGGAGCTTGGGAACAGCGAGTCGAGCAGCGACGAGGAGGATACAGAGTCTTCTTCGGACGGAGGGCGTGAAAAGGACGGCCGTGCCAGACGCTACACAGCGGTGCGTGACAACTTCTTCGAGTACTTCCCCGCACACGGCTACGCCGTGCTGTGTCTGCAGGCAGTGGGGCTGCAGAGGATGGAGAGTACGAGATGCGGCGCCATCCAGCATGATGGGATGAACCGACGTGGCGCCCAGCTGCCGTGCACACCAGTGGTGGCATTGGCCTTTGAGTCGGCGCTCTTCACCTTCAGTGCGAGCCACTTTGGCGGAGAAGGAGACGTGGAGCTCATCGTGGCCAACCACGCATGGGTCAGCGAATCTACAAGAGGCACCGGTGGAACTGGCGTGTGGGGACTTCACTCGGCAGCGTCGCATCTGTCAACTGTCGGTGGCCTCAAGGGGGCTGAGTCACGCAAAACCGAAACAGGCGACACCCCTTCCGTCGAGTGGGAGCGCCAGTGCGACACAAGCCTTCCTCTCGACGATGCGGGCAGCTTATTCAAGGATCAGGTCAACGGAGCCACACCTGACGCGCCTCGTGGCTCAGCCGCTGGTCGAGGGGTAGAACGAGCACCGCTCACATACCCCGCCGTTGCTGCTGTAGGTGCTGCGCCACCGCCGTTATCGGCACGGCAGATGAGAGAGACCCAGCAGGCCATGGCCCCCTTCGGCTCCCCTAGCGACCCGACATCGCCGAACTACCGTGTAACCACAGCCATTTCCGTCGTATGCAGCTCGCTCGTGTCCGCCATTATCGCCTACCTCCAGAAATCTGTCCGTGTGCTGCTCATTGAAGCGGATCAACTCGATGAGCTTGTGCTTCAAATTCTGCCTTCGCGTGTTGACCAGGATGACATGCTGGTGCGCATCAAGAGCCTGCGCCACCTCATCGCTCTCTTTCACATCGACGCTTTGCAGAAGGAGCGGGTGTTGAAGGAGCTGCTGTTGCCGGCAATGCGCCGGACACCGCTTTCGAGATCCACGCCGGCAGTGGAGCGCTACCAACGCTTGCTCTCATCCATTCGCAGCACGATCCTCAAACTCCGCAAGAGTCGCGACATCGTCAACAGAGCGAGCATGACCCTCATCAGCGGTGTGTCAGCACGCCTCTTGTCGCACTGCCACTTTATGGACTACCTGAACCACGTGCAGACTCAAATTACTGTCATAGTGATGCCGGTCACCATCATACCAAATTTGTTCGCCATGAACGTACGAGTACCCTTCACTGACGCAGAGACGACGACACCCTTCTTCTGCATCGTGATCATTACGCTGATGCTCTTGTTGGCTGGTGTTTCGCCGATCTTGTACAAGTTCTTGATGTATAAGACGCCAGGTGCGCTTGCCACGATGGAGTAGCGAAGGGATGAAAAGGAAACGAAGAGGTGGGAGTGATTGGTCTTTTCACTGACACTTTGCTGGCGACGAACCGCAGAGGAAGTTCTCTGCTGCGCATGTGTGTGTGTGTGTGTGTGTCTTCGCTCTCTTCGTCGTTTGTCGACCCCCTTCCTCTCTTAGTGTCCTTGCGTTCTTTTCGTGGAGTTCTCCTTTGGTTGCGCCGCCATACCTTCCCCCGTCGTCACCGCAGCTGCTGTCGCCCCCGCTTCCGCTGTCTCACACGCCACAGACGTGACTGACGCCTTACGCATCTTAATTTTATTTTCTTCCCTAACACCGGCCCTGATGATGTCGACTGCCTCACCATGGTATAAGAGCGTAGTAACCCCTCTGGATGTCGGCGGGCAAGTCTGCCCTGGTGCTGTGCCGGAGAGGTCTGTGGTCATGATCACATTTGTGTCAGTCCCCGAGAGGTCGTGCCGCCGATTCAGCATACACGCGTATCCACCTACTGTCCCCCCTCCCTTCAGAGCGACGGGCTGTGGGTTCTTTGTGCGCGGGCACATGTTTGTCCGTGGGCTCCCTCCGCTTGACACAGCCACACCCGTCAAAGGCGTGCAGATTCAGGAGCGGGCGGAATGTCCCTGCCGCTACAGGCTCATGGCAACGATCTCCCTGTCGCGGCACATGCGGGCAACCCACCCGGACACACACACACCCCACGACATGGGCGTAAATGGCAGATGCGGACAGCGAGCCCTCCGACAACAGCGTTGTCCTGAAACTGGTCCCGCGATCCAATGGTGCGCGCACTGTACGCACGCGCCGTCAAGCACCGCTGGCACGGTGTATGACATCCCAACGAGGCATGCGGAGGCCAGAAGGGCACGAGTGATCGAGGAAACGGGCGTGGAGAAATCCATGCTGGCCAGCCCCACAGTGCAGGAGCGCGAAATGCGCGGCACCTCCCACATCTGGCCGGGCGGGCTGACGGGGCACAGGTGTGAGAAGCATGGCGAGAGCACCCCGAATCATACCATCGGACCCTCCAGACTGCCATGTGGAGAGTCCCCACGCCATGCTATGGAATGCCGCGGCTTGAAGCGGCCTCCGCGAGAAGCACAGCACACAGGCAGGGCACCGGGCCTCAGAGGGCCCTGACCTGCAGCTGGCCTACTTCCTCCCTGAGTTCATCCGGCATGGACCTAAACCACCACCTGCTATCCACACGACCGACGCCACAGCCTCTATCCTCGAGCGGGAGTCTGGACGCGTCCCGCTTTGGATCGAGGCATGCAGTCCACCCAGGTCCATCTGGCGGCGATTGTGCAGCTCGTACGTGAAGGAGGACGAGGAGGGACATGGACGCCCTGCAAGACGCATGACCCGGTTCGATGGTCGGCGGTTCGTCCTAGACGACGAGGATATCGCCCCAGTGCACGAGGGAGAGGTGAGCTGTGGCTCCGTGCGTACGCCCTGTCTGGCTTGTTCGGAGCTGAAATCACACGTTGGAGGCAACGCAAGCCAACGAACAAAATAGGGCTACACGCTGGGTTGTCTTTTCCTCTGTTTTACCTTGTCGGCCTCGCTGTTTAAGCACTTCACCTTTCTGTGCCCCTTCTTTCACTACCCCCACCCTCGGCCGGCATCCTCCACACCAGTAAACAAACCAGCATGACGATTACACCGAGCACAGCACCATATATGGATGTTCACACTAGTTAAGTGAACCCTGATCCCATGCTTCCACCTGAGTACGACGGGAGAACTGGTCTCCTCTTCCTCCACTTCCTCTCTACTGCCTCCCTCCTCCCCCCTCGTGCGGACGACGCACGCCCCCCTCACACTCTGCGCCACGCCCGCAGTATTAAGACGCGCGCGCTCTCTCTTTCGCTAAGTAACGCTCTTCTTTCTCTTCGCGTTCTGTTGTTTTCCTCTAACGTACAGTGACTGCGCGACGCCCCCAGCCCTCGCCAACCACCCGACCCGTCTTCTTCCTCTAACCCCCTCCCACCCTCTCGCGCCCACGCCCGCGCCGCGTCCCCGCAGTCTCGTAACAGCGACGACCCGAGCAGGGATGACGCGACCGACCCTAACGATGTACCGCCAGCTATACCGCGATCTCGTGCGCGCTGCCTTTGCGGCGGAGGCGGGCGAGCCCCTCGAATGGCAGCCGGTCGTTGCTTCCGGCGCGGCGGCTTTAGCCGACCCGGATGGCGGCGCAGGCTCGCACGGCCACAACCACAGCGGTGAGCACGGCCACAGCCATGGCTGCAACTCTGTGGAAGGCGACTACATGCTGGGACTGCACATTGCTGCGATCTTCATCATCCTCGCTGCGTCGGCTGTGGGCACGCTGATCCCGATTGTGGGGAAGCGCGTGCCTGCACTGCGGCTGCACGCGTACGTGTATGCTGTGGGCAAGGCCGCTGCTACGGGCGTGGTGCTGGCTGTTGCGATGATCCACATGATCAACCACGCTGCTACTGTGCTCGCGTTGGACTGCATCCCTGCGAGCTTCAGCAAGCTGTACGAGGGCTGGGCGTTCCTGTTCGCGATGATTGCCGCTATCGTGATGCACGCGATTGACGGGACGATCGTGTGGATTGCGGAGCGGTGGACCGCGCGCGCTGGTGGCGAGTCGTCGAGCTCGGATCCGTGCCGGGACTCGTTGTGCGCGGAGTGCCCTGCGATGCGCGATGGCGAGCCGGTGCCGATGCAGACCGAATGCGTGTTCAAGGACGCGGGCGGTGGTATGGCGGGCGGAAAGAGCGGTGACTCTGTGGATCAATCCGACGGCGCAAAGTGTGTAGGGCACCAGCATGGCGTGGCGGTGCCGGAGGACTTGCCGGTGGCGCAGCGCGCTGTTGCGGCGGTGTGCATGGAGTTCGGTGTGACGCTGCACAGCGTGTTTGTGGGGCTCGCGCTTGCCGTGTCGAACGGGGCGGACCTGCGCGCGCTGATTATTGCGCTTGTGTTTCACCAGCTGTTCGAGGGCCTTGCGATGGGCGCGCGTCTTGCAGACGCCTCGTTCAAGATATCACTGGAAATTGTGCTGATGCTAGTCTTCTCGCTCTCGGCCCCGATCGGGATTGCTGCCGGCACCGGCGCTGTGGTCACGTCGCGCGACGCACTGTCGGGGACAACCTACGCACTTGTGAGCGCCATCCTGGACGCGATTTGCGGCGGGATCATGCTTTACATTGCCTTCAACCTGCTGTTCGTGGACTTCCCAGCCGACCTTCGCGTGCATTGCGGCCCAAAGAGCAGGAACAGCGTGGCGAAGCGGATCGGCATGTACGCCGGGCTGTGGATCGGCGCGGGTGTGATGGCGCTCATCGGGAAGTGGCTGTAGGTGTGGGACCGCTCCTGCTGCGCCTGCGCAAGTATATTGGCTGGGTGGTGGATGCTGCCGTGGGTCGTGCTTGTGTGCTGCTGTAGGAGGCGGGCGGGCCGACCGTGTGTGTGTGTGTGTGTGACGTCTCATCCCCAGCTGCAGGCATTCCATCTCGCCCTCTTTCCCACCCTGTCGCAAGCACGCGATGCAGCACATAAGTGCTATAACAGAATTGTTTTAATCTTCCTTCTCTGTCTATTGCCCTCCCCCCTCCTCCCCTCGGCACTGTTTAGTGATTTCCTTCCCTTTTGGTTCTCCTTTTTTCTTCGCGCCCTCACGCGCCCTCCACACCTCGACCCTCTTCCTTTGCATCGGCATAGTACACACCCGTGCTCCCATACTCACCTGCCGTACGCCGCTCCGTGACGGGGGCCGGAGGCCCTCTTTGTGGTCTTCTCGCTTTTCTCTCTCCCCTCCCCGTGACTCACCCAGTGCCCTCTTTGCTTCGCTTTCTACCGACTGAGGTGCTTTTCTCCCCTCTCTCTGTGCTGACTTGTCATAGCGTGTTGCTCTGGGGGCATCATCCGCGCCGTACACCCCCTCCCCACGTTCTCCCCCCGGCGGAGAGGTGCGCGCTGCTTGCGAACGCAATAAGTAGCCCTGCACCCCCTCGTCTTCCTGCTGCTGTACGTGCGCATGCTACCTAGTAACGTGTGGTCTCTCTTGCCTTTACTGTCCTTTGCCTTGTTTCCATACCAGTTGCGAGTGTGTGCTTTTCTTTCCCCACTGTGTCCGCCACTCTCACTTCCACCCTTACCCCGCACTGTCCCCGCGACGACAACGGTGGACTGCGGCACTGATTTGTTTTCCTTCTCTTTCGAGCGAGTGTACCTGTGCTTCTGTGTGTGTGCGTGTGTGTGTGTGTGTGTACCTGTACTCCCATGAGTTGAGGAGGGGACAGTGGGTGCCTTGCGGTGGCAGAGCCGCGTGAGTCGGCGTTGGTGTGCGTGTGTGTGTGCTGCTTTGACTCCTGCGCGGCTGCTGCTACTGCTACCCCATGTCCCTTCCTATGCGCGCGTTGATTCTTCTTCTGTGTGTGTGTGTGTGTGCCAGTGCGTATCCGACTCCTGCTGCTTCCCCTCTCCCCCTCGGGGAGTTGCAGCGGCTGTGTTGGCGCGCACTGCACGACGCTCTCGCCTCGCGTGCGGTTGCTGCGTCTCCCTCCTCTTCGTCTGCTCGCTTCCGCCTCCTCTCTCCCTCGCCTGGCGCTCTTTGCGGGGGATGTGCGTGTGTGTGTGCGTGGGCATGCGCCGACTGCTTCCCTGCTTAGCACTGCAGGGCTCCCCCCTGTGTGCTGCGGTGGGTGCGGTGGCGCGCTGCAGGCGGGGCGTCGGAGGCGACGTGCCGTGCTATCTCCCGTTTCTCTCCCTCTCTTCGCCGCCGTGCGCGTGCGTGTGCGTGTGTGTGTGCCGCCGACTCCCGCTGCTGCTGCGCCTGTCGTTCGCCTTTCCCACTTCACCCGTGCTTTTACCCCAGTAGTGTGTTCCTTTAAGAGCTGTACCGTGCTTTGTGTTCGTTCGTGAGAGGTGGCGTGCTGCCGATCGCCTGCGACCCGCGTTTGTGTGTGTATATATGCGTGTGCTTGTGCGCGCTGCTTCTCTCTTGGATGTCTGCTCCCCTTACCGCCGCACCTGCGCCCATGGCCCAGAGTTCGCTGTGCCCGGCGCCTTGCACTGCGGACGACCGCCCCGGCTGCGGCTGTGTGGCTGTGTGACTGTGTGTGTGTGGGCTGTCGGACTCTATAGCAGAGACGTGCAGCGGCGCGTGTGTGCGTGCCCCTTTCCTCTTTCTGCGTGTGTGCGCGATGGCGGGGTGAGGTGGGCGCATCGAAGATGTTCCTAGCGGATTAACAAAATAGGAAAACGCGTGGGGTGTGTGCCGCGTGGGCTGCGATCTCTGTGCGCTGGGTCGTGAGACCCTGCCCCCCTCTTTTGCCCTCTCCTGCGTTTGTTTTGGGGCGTGCACGTGCGTTCTGCCGCCCGTCCTCCGATTCTCGTGCCGTGTGGTTGGGGGTGGGCTTTTCTCTTGATGACGAGTGGCGCGGCCTGGCACAGGACCCGCGGCGCAACGAGAGGGCGCTCGCAGACCTGGAGAAGGCGATGAACGACCGTGCGCACGTGCTTGCGAGCGAGACGAAGTGGGCGGACCGCGGCAAGGTGCTGGACCCGAAGCCGGAGGGCGTGCCGCTGTCCCACGTCCCGCTGGACGAGGACGCGGAGTTCGTTGCGCTGGAGGACGAGTGGCGCGGCCTGGCGCAGGACCCGCGGCGCAACGAGAGGGCGCTCGCAGACCTGGAGAAGGCGATGAACGACCGTGCGCACGTGCTTGCGAGCGAGACGAAGTGGGCGGACCGCGGCAAGGTGCTGGACCCGAAGCCGGAGGGCGTGCCGCTGTCCCACGTCCCGCTGGACGAGGACGCGGAGTTCGTTGCGCTGGAGGACGAGTGGCGCGGCCTGGCACAGGACCCGCGGCGCAACGAGAGGGCGCTCGCAGACCTGGAGAAGGCGATGAACGACCGTGCGCACGTGCTTGCGAGCGAGATGAACTGTGTGTATCGTTTAACCCCCTCCCACCCTTCGCGCCCACGCCCGCGCCGCGTCCCCGCAGTCTCGTAACAGCGACGACCCGAGCAGGGATGACGCGACCGACCCTAACGATGTACCGCCAGCTATACCGCGATCTCGTGCGCGCTGCCTTTGCGGCGGAGGCGGGCGAGCCCCTCGAATGGCAGCCGGTCGTTGCTTCCGGCGCGGCGGCTTTAGCCGACCCGGATGGCGGCGCAGGCTCGCACGGCCACAACCACAGCGGTGAGCACGGCCACAGCCATGGCTGCAACTCTGTGGAAGGCGACTACATGCTGGGACTGCACATTGCTGCGATCTCATCATCGACAGTCA
>NC_009320.2:673484-762522 GCF_000002845.2 Leishmania braziliensis MHOM/BR/75/M2904 | reverse complement strand
AACGACGTATGCGATGTGACGGGGCGGACCTGCGCGCGCTGATTATTGCGCTTGTGTTTCACCAGCTGTTCGAGGGCCTTGCGATGGGCGCGCGTCTTGCAGACGCCTCGTTCAAGATATCACTGGAAATTGTGCTGATGCTAGTCTTCTCGCTCTCGGCCCCGATCGGGATTGCTGCCGGCACCGGCGCTGTGGTCACGTCGCGCGACGCACTGTCGGGGACAACCTACGCACTTGTGAGCGCCATCCTGGACGCGATTTGCGGCGGGATCATGCTTTACATTGCCTTCAACCTGCTGTTCGTGGACTTCCCAGCCGACCTTCGCGTGCATTGCGGCCCAAAGAGCAGGAACAGCGTGGCGAAGCGGATCGGCATGTACGCCGGGCTGTGGATCGGCGCGGGTGTGATGGCGCTCATCGGGAAGTGGCTGTAGGTGTGGGACCGCTCCTGCTGCGCCTGCGCAAGTATATTGGCTGGGTGGTGGATGCTGCCGTGGGTCGTGCTTGTGTGCTGCTGTAGGAGGCGGGCGGGCCGACCGTGTGTGTGTGTGTGACGTCTCATCCCCAGCTGCAGGCATTCCATCTCGCCCTCTTTCCCACCCTGTCGCAAGCACGCGATGCAGCACATAAGTGCTATAACAGAATTGTTTTAATCTTCCTTCTCTGTCTATTGCCCTCCCCCCTCCTCCCCTCGGCACTGTTTAGTGATTTCCTTCCCTTTTGGTTCTCCTTTTTTCTTCGCGCCCTCACGCGCCCTCCACACCTCGACCCTCTTCCTTTGCATCGGCATAGTACACACCCGTGCTCCCATACTCACCTGCCGTACGCCGCTCCGTGACGGGGGCCGGAGGCCCTCTTTGTGGTCTTCTCGCTTTTCTCTCTCCCCTCCCCGTGACTCACCCAGTGCCCTCTTTGCTTCGCTTTCTACCGACTGAGGTGCTTTTCTCCCCTCTGTGCTGACTTGTCATAGCGTGTTGCTCTGGGGGCATCATCCGCGCCGTACACCCCCTCCCCACGTTCTCCCCCCGGCGGAGAGGTGCGCGCTGCTTGCGAACGCAATAAGTAGCCCTGCACCCCCTCGTCTTCCTGCTGCTGTACGTGCGCATGCTACCTAGTAACGTGTGGTCTCTCTTGCCTTTACTGTCCTTTGCCTTGTTTCCATACCAGTTGCGAGTGTGTGCTTTTCTTTCCCCACTGTGTCCGCCACTCTCACTTCCACCCTTACCCCGCACTGTCCCCGCGACGACAACGGTGGACTGCGGCACTGATTTGTTTTCCTTCTCTTTCGAGCGAGTGTACCTGTGCTTCTGTGTGTGTGCGTGTGTGTGTGTGTGTGTACCTGTACTCCCATGAGTTGAGGAGGGGACAGTGGGTGCCTTGCGGTGGCAGAGCCGCGTGAGTCGGCGTTGGTGTGCGTGTGTGTGTGCTGCTTCGACTCCTGCGCGGCTGCTGCTACTGCTACCCCATGTCCCTTCCTATGCGCGCGTTGATTCTTCTTCTGTGTGTGTGTGTGTGTGTGCCAGTGCGTATCCGACTCCTGCTGCTTCCCCTCTCCCCCTCGGGGAGTTGCAGCGGCTGTGTTGGCGCGCACTGCACGACGCTCTCGCCTCGCGTGCGGTTGCTGCGTCTCCCTCCTCTTCGTCTGCTCGCTTCCGCCTCCTCTCTCCCTCGCCTGGCGCTCTTTGCGGGGGATGTGCGTGTGTGTGTGCGTGGGCATGCGCCGACTGCTTCCCTGCTTAGCACTGCAGGGCTCCCCCCTGTGTGCTGCGGTGGGTGCGGTGGCGCGCTGCAGGCGGGGCGTCGGAGGCGACGTGCCGTGCTATCTCCCGTTTCTCTCCCTCTCTTCGCCGCCGTGCGCGTGCGTGTGCGTGTGTGTGTGCCGCCGACTCCCGCTGCTGCTGCGCCTGTCGTTCGCCTTTCCCACTTCACCCGTGCTTTTACCCCAGTAGTGTGTTCCTTTAAGAGCTGTACCGTGCTTTGTGTTCGTTCGTGAGAGGTGGCGTGCTGCCGATCGCCTGCGACCCGCGTTTGTGTGTGTATATATGCGTGTGCTTGTGCGCGCTGCTTCTCTCTTGGATGTCTGCTCCCCTTACCGCCGCACCTGCGCCCATGGCCCAGAGTTCGCTGTGCCCGGCGCCTTGCACTGCGGACGACCGCCCCGGCTGCGGCTGTGTGGCTGTGTGACTGTGTGTGTGTGGGCTGTCGGACTCTATAGCAGAGACGTGCAGCGGCGCGTGTGTGCGTGCCCCTTTCCTCTTTCTGCGTGTGTGCGCGATGGCGGGGTGAGGTGGGCGCATCGAAGATGTTCCTAGCGGATTAACAAAATAGGAAAACGCGTGGGGTGTGTGCCGCGTGGGCTGCGATCTCTGTGCGCTGGGTCGTGAGACCCTGCCCCCCTCTTTTGCCCTCTCCTGCGTTTGTTTTGGGGCGTGCACGTGCGTTCTGCCGCCCGTCCTCCGATTCTCGTGCCGTGTGGGTGGGGTGGGTGGCGCACCTCTTCGGCGCCTTCTCTCCCTCTGTGTGTGTGTGCCGCTCGGCCCTGTGGCTGCCTGTGGAGGTGTGCACGTGCGTGCGGGGCCCCGACGCCCCTCGCGTGGTGGCGGACAGCGCTGTTTCCCACATGGCTCGATTGCCCCCTCCCCTCATCCGCCCTGAATGGAGATTTTCCCCCCCTTTCGTCTCGCCTGTTTTCTTCTCTTAGTGTCTCTTTGTGCCTGTGCTGTGCTCTCTTGCGGTGGCGCGCCAGCGAGCGGCGTGGTGGGGGCGGGCCTTCGCGTGTGGCGGCGGTGGATGCGTCCCCGCTGCCCGTTGCGCGATGCGCTTCCCACTCCTGCGTCCCTGAGGGCGTTGTTGCCTGTGTGGGTGCCTTCGCGCTGCGACAGGGGCGCACTGCGAGAGATTCTCCGTGAGGCGAGGTCGCCACCGCCCCGGCAAAGCAGCGTGACCGCGGCGTTGACAGGCGTGTCCGTGCGCGGGTGCGCGTGACGTTGTCGCGGACTTCTCTTTTGCGCCTTTTCTTTTTCGTTTCGCCGTTCCGTTTGTCTTTGGGCTTCTTTTGCAATTTCCTGCGTTTCAGGGCCTCTGCTCTGGCTGTGCACCCCCTGCCTTGGCATGCGTGGTGCGTTGCACGGCCTTTGTCTTGCCGGGGTGGGTGCACTGACAGCTGCCGTCCGTGCCTGTGCTCGCCCTGCGGTGTTGTGTGAGTGTGCGAGGGTGTGTGTGTGTGCGTGTGCGTTTAGAGGCACAGTTTTGCTGCCTCTTTTAAGTTCTCAAAGGGCAGTTCTTCATATTTCTTCTTCTCCTTACTTTGTGCGCGATTGCTTTCGGGTTTCTCGCAGCGTGGCTTGAAAGAGCGTGTCGTTCTCCTTTTGCTCTATTTTTCTCGTCTATCGCACACTCTTCGCTTGTCTTTTGTTTGGTTCGTTCCGTCACCGTGAGCCTCGAGGCGGTGTACTTCTGACGCGCTCTCACACTCCTCTCTTCCTCCTTCTCACACTCCGCCGCTTTAATTTGTCTTTCTCCTTCTCGCCTTTGTTTTGTTGGGACGTCGGCGCTTGGCTGTCTGTGTGTGTGCCCCCTCCGTGCTGTCGAAGCGTTGACATTAGGTATGAAAAACAAGCGCATCGAGGCCGAGGTGAAGGACACCTTCATCCTCTTTGCATACAAGTGGCGACGATGACGAGAGACGGCGGCGTTTAGTGTACATCATGGCGTCCCCGAATAGGATGCGCTCGAGTGTTGCATGCCAGTGCTTCCAGAGTCAATGAACCCCCCCACCCCCACAGCACATACGCGCATTCTGTTTCAGCGTGCCCCTCTCCGTTGCGCTGTAATGCTGAGAATATGTGCGCATCAGTATTTCTTCCCCTCATGCTGGGAATTTGCCGGAAGCTACAAAGTCCCGTACTCTATCGCCGCCGGAAGCACGCGCCAGGTTGAAGTCGGTGATTACTTTGCCCCTTGTTCCTCCCTCTCTATCATTTCTTCGCATCTCCACCTTTCTCCTTGCCATTTACTTTGTTCTCGTCCTTGACGCGCTTATTGGCCCCACACGCTGGAGTACCTTAACTCTCTCTCTCTGGTGACTCGCCACGCATAATTATTTTCTCCCCACGCACGCTAACTTCCTCCTCCCCCCCCTTTGAACGTATTTATAAGTTCGTTTTTTTTCGTCTGTGGTGTTGTGTGTTCTGCTTTGCTGTTCGGTGTTACCATCGACATCTTAAAGCACAGTTCATCTCATACCCCCCAGCCCCCCCCCCCCCCCCCCCCCCACACACACAAGAGCCCTGCATACGCGCGGGACTACACCACTCAGCAGACACCTGCTCTCCCCACCTCTGCCCTGCTCACCCTTTTTCTTTTTTCTAGTTTTCCTCCTTGCCGTATCCAGTCTGGATTTCACGCTCTCTCGCGTCTTTGCTCCCTTTTCTTTCCCTCGCCTCGCTACGTGCTCAAGCATTTTTTTTGCGTGTGAGTCTAGTAATCTTCTACAGAGCAGCGGCCCAAGGAAGGGGGTGCGACAGGCCTGCACGTTTGTGCGCACGACACCCACGGGAAGAGAGGGGGTGGATACGTTTCGGCTCCTGTCATGGACAGGGCTGGTGGTGCACCTCTTTCCTCCACTTTTTCTACCTTTCTTGCCGCCGAACGTGTACACACAAGCGAGTTATTGTGTCTGTCATCATGTCGCGCGTGCCCATTTCTGAGGAGCAGGCACAGGAGATGATGGCCAAGCAGCAGGTGCAGCAGGAGCGCATGGAGGCTTTTGAGGAGCAGAAGGAGAACATGCTCCGCGCTTTCGTAAGTGCGGAGGGCCGCGAACGCCTGAAGCGCATCGCGCAGGTCAAGGCTGACCGCGCCCAGGCCGTAGAGATGCACATTATTCAGGCTGTGCAGAGGGGCAAGATGCAGCCACCTGTGCCGGATAGCACGGTGCGGGAGCTGTTAGGTCAGATGGCAAACCAGGAGGCGGAGAGCAAGTCTCACATCACTATTGCCCGCAAGCGTATGGATGATGACTGGTGAGACTCTAGGGAAAAGGCTGGCACAGGGTGATGGCGTGCCATGTCGTTGACCAGTTGGAGGGTGTAGGGAGAGGCAATGAGGACACAGACGAGACTCGATGGACAATGGAAAAGTTTATTGGGGATAAAAGGGTAGGAAGAAGGGAGCAGTGAAGTCTATTAGGGAGTACGGTGCCGCTCCCCCTTTTCTTTCGATTGCCCGCTGCTCCTTTCCCATTCTTCTCGACTTCCGCCCTTTCCTCATCTCTCTTGACTAGTGCCACCTTCCATACTCAGTCTCTTTGTCCCCACTACTGTTTCTGATGCTCGCCCACTGAGGCTCTCGATTGCACCGTGGTGCTCATGCTCATCATAGCCTTCTCTCTCTCTTGCTCAACCCGCTGTGGTGCTTCTCTGCCTCTCCTATCAGACCGTATTTTATGAAGTTTCTTTGCGTTTTCAAACTGTCTGCCGCGGTCCTGCTCATGCAGCATAATTCTCCAGCTCATCCCGCCCCGGCGCGCTTCTTGCGTGTGTGCGTGTGCTAGTCTTCACCTTGTCTGTTACTCCCCCTCCTTTTTTCCTTTTGCGCTCTGCAGCGGAGTTCGGCGTGGCGCTGTGTCGCTATGTTGGACGTGTCGAGCACGCACGCCTTATACATATCCACAGGCACGCACGTATCGAGTGTTTTCGTGGCAAGACGGCTGGTAAGTCTGTCCAGGCCGTGCCGTCTGAATTAGGCGCAGCAAAGCTGGTCTCGGCGTGGAGGGCGGAGGAGGGGGTGGGACGCTGGAGGGGCGGAGTTGTTGATGCGGAATACGAGATTCGAGGGCGACTGAGAAGGACAGCCAAAAGATGATGCTTGAGCGTGTGGACACATTGCTGCGGGCTTAAGAAGGACATGTGCGCCCTTGCTGCGTGTTTATCCTTCGCACTCCTCGCAGTAACGGGGTATGCTTCCGCCCTTTTCTTTTCCTTTCTCTGTAGCTATCCATGTCTGTGCCTTGCCCACGATGGACTCGCTCGCTTCTCGTCATGTGTTTGGTGTCGATGTGTATTTCCCCTCCCGTGCGCGCAGTTGTATTGTGTGCGTGCATGTGGCACAGGGGAGATCTGTGAAGAAATAATCCCCCCCCCCCCCCCCCCAAAGGGCTGAAGGAAGGAATGGGATCGCGTGGCACGATGGGGTGCTGGTGTATGCCTCTCGTGCATATGCGCGCTTTGTGGGCTTTGGCATTACCGGTACACACAGGTAGAGATATTGACTATCTGATGACCCTTCACTTGTGCTATCCTTTCTTCTGGTCGCATTGCCTTGCTAAGTGGCTTTCCACCGCTGGGAACGTCTCGCATGCTGCGGCGGTGGAGTGGAGGCGAGGCGGTGGTAGGTGGTGCTGGTGGAGAGAAGCCTGCCTGCGTCTGTGTGCGTGAGCGCGCTCCCGTTCGCACATCTCCTCGGGTGGTGGATGTTTGCGTGGGCCCACATCACCTTTTCATTTATTATTCGTTGTTTCCTTCATTTCTTTGCTCTTCGCTGCTCCCTGCTTTTTTTGGCTGGCGACCTGAAGGTTGCGAAGCTCATTGAGCTCCACAGTGTTTTCTCCTCTACCCTCTTCTTGCCGGACCCCTCATTGTGTCGGCTGCTTCCCTACGCCTACCGTCCCCCCCCCCCCCCACCCCTGCCAGTCTACACACTTCTATCAAAGGCGCCGGCACACACACTTTTCCACACGTGTGCGGGAGGGAACGAAAAAGGAGCTCACATCCTTCATAATGCCGAAGCGTCACCGCCAACCGGAGCCGATTGACATCGACAGCACGGCTCACCACCGGAGCAACCAAGAGCATGGCGGCATAGGATCGCGTAGCAGTGATGCAAACCTGAACTCGATGGCTCTGCGGACCTCATCCACTTCTGCCGCTTCAGCTACTGCTGCTATTCAGCGAGCCGAGCCTGCTTACTCTCCAGTTGAGGTGAGGCTGGGCGAGAAGACCTGCAAGAGAGCCACGGACTTCCCTGCCACGTCCGAGTTGTTAGTGCGACACCACCGACGACTCAAGGCGCACACTGAGCTTCGCTACCTTTCATCCGACAAGTTCGGTCAGCCTGTCAACGGTGACGACAGTGCAGTAGAGGCGCCACCGAGCTCACACCCGAGGCGCCGTGCGCTAGTGCCGGGTACGGTTTCCTTCCCATCTCTTCCAGATCGCCCTTCTTCACCTGCATCAGAAGGCGCCGATCTTGTAAGTCGCGATGACGAGAAAGATGATGGCATCGACTTCAGTTCCAGCGACTACGTGGGGGGTGACGGTAGCCAACCTAGCAGTGGTGACTCTGCGCTTGATGGTGGAAGCAAGGGCGACAGCGCTGTGGGGGAAAAAGGGACGGAGCGGCATCAGCTACGGAAGTCCGTGGCTGCTGCCGCTGTTGCTGCCCAGCGACGCCAGAAGGTATGCGACGGCGATGAAGACAGCAGCGATGAAAGTGACGACAGTGGCGGGGAAGATGAGGTGCTCGACGATAGCAGTCCGCTGGGCAGCAGCGGCGATGATGTGGGGAACTCCTCTGATATGGATGTGGAGAGTGAGTCGGACAGTGACATGTCGGACTTTGACAGGGAGCAGGGTAGCCATGAGGAGAGCGGGGAGGAAGACGACAACTCGACTGGTGGTGTTTGGGGCACGAGCCGTCGCGGCGGTGCCGTTGGGCCGGGCAGCAACGAATATGACGACGACGATGACAGCGACGATGGTCTCGTGACTGTTGACTTTGGCGTGTTTGACATGAAAGCGTCGGACGTCGATGGCCTTCTCCACCTGATGGACCAGCTCTGCCCCGACAAAATGAACGAGGTGGACCGTGATGAGCTGGGGTTGGCGTTGCGCGAGAGTCCCTTCACCAGCGTCGTGCGTTTGCAGAACAACGGCGAAGACGCCACCGGGGAGGAGGAGCAAGAGTTCTATGGCCTCTCCTCTGTGCTGGACGTCGCGCACGGGCTGACGCTCTACCCCGCGGCGCTGCGTCCGCTCTGCGAGCTGTTGCAGCAGCGCGTGTGGCGGCAGGCGGCCTCGGGTATTCCGCCAACAGACATCTTGACGAGCGTCGTGGACGGCGGCCGCGTCGCGTCGTCGCGCGCCAAGTGCCTTCTGCTCGTTTCCGAATACATCCGCAACGTCCCGCTAGAGCTGACCGTGCAGATTCTCGAGGATGTACTTGATCGCCTAGATGCTGCCGGCCAACGGGAGGGAAAGAAGAGCTCGGTGCAGACGGCCGAGGAGGCCATGGCTACACACGAGCATCCCATCTTCGCTGCCCACCCAAGCATGTTTGCTGTTCTGGCGAAGGTGCAGCGTGCTACCGATGCGCCGGTGACACTGCCGAAGCATGCCGTGCCTCTCTTACCTGGCCACGGCGCTGGAGGGGCTGGTAGCGGTGACAACGTAGCCGCCGCAGTCCACCGGAAGGATCACAACGGTAGAAGCCGCAACACGAAAAAGAGGAGTGAGGGTGCTGGTGCAGGTGGCCGCAGCAGTGCGATGGGTGCCCCTGAGTCCCCACTAGACCTTAGGCACTACATCTTCTGGCGCGAAGAGGACAGCATTCTCTACGAGTTCCGCGACAAGCGAGTTGCTGCACTCGTCTATCGCTGCCGCTCACAGTACGACGGCCAGCCGGAGCACGAAATACCGCTTTCCATCCTCTTCGTGCTTCAGTACGGTGCTGCGCGGCAGGCGGTGGACGAGATGCGCCGGCGACAAACAGTCAACGCAGCAGTGGAGCGATACTGACGAGGGGAAGGGGTGAGAGTGTTGGGGTAACACACTGAAACGGAGAGAGAGGGTCCGCGTCAGGCCTTGTGCGGGGCACACTGTGCCTGCGTGCCTGCGCGCATGTGGCAGTGTACGTGGTCATAGTTTACATGTGCGAGTCACCCACAGGCATCCTACGAAGAAGCGCATCCACATAGGCCCACTTAGACGTCTCGTCGCACGCTGTTCGCTTCCCCCCTTCTCTCTTTCTGCATCCCCTCAAACACGCGTGCAGACGCGAACACCCCCGAAACAGGGATGAGGGAGGGGCCTCTCATGAGGCTCCCCTGTTGGTGGTCGTCGCGCAGCTGCACTATAGCCTCCTCACTTTCTCCTTGCCACTTCAATGCGCTCCACTGATCCCCGCCTTTTCCCCCTGGAGAACAGCAGTTTTTTGTGGTGAGCAGCTCCTCCCGCCACTCTCCACTCAGGGGATTCTATCGGCAAAGAAGGAAGCGAGATGACCGTACAGCGGCACCCGAGGCAAGAGGACCGTAGCCAGAGCGTCGCACAACGCTGTACCTTGCGTGCCGCTGCTGGAGGGTTTGGGGCTTATTTGACTTTCTCTGTGTGGGCATTTTTCGTGGTGTGTCCTGTCGCCGAACGGAAGCGCCCCGACGCCTGTTTTCCGCTCTCGCTTTCTCTGCGACCCCCTTCCCCCCCCCCCTCTCTCTCCTACTCCAATTTTCCTTCTCTTCTCTCTCCCTCTTGCTCGATGTCTATGTCCGCACTGTGTAGCGAAGGTTCTTTTCACCCTCTCTTCTGGAGGTCAGGGGCTGGGGAGAAGGCACATAGTCAAGGCGGCATGCGCTCGCCTACCTCTAACTCCTCGCATGGAGTCTCTTCTTCAGCGCACATAACCCCACTGGCAGCTCTGCATGACCCGGCGGGGGCCACTGATAAGGAAGTAGTCGAGTGGGTACTGCTGATATGGCGTGGTGTGTCAGCAACGGCTGCACTCCGTCAAACCCCTACTCACACTGCTGTGATGGACCAAGCTGCCTTTCGCATATTTGGTCGTGATTCCCTGCAGAGCGCAGCGGCGTTGAAGCGTCGCTATCGGCAACTTGCTATTCGCGTGCACCCGGACAAGAACCCGAGCTCGCAAGCGTCCGAGGCATTTCAGGTACTGCAGAGCTGCTTTGAGCATGCCATCCATAGCCGCGAAGCCGGGGGCAGTGGTTATGTTGACTTTGGAGAGCAGCCAGCGTTTCAGCGCCCATCTGATTCATCGATGTGGCAGAAGGGAAGCGGGGGCCAGAAATGTGCTGCGGCTAGCAGTGAAACTGCCAAGCCGCATTTCTCGTCCTCGACGACTTCCTCCACTGCGTCTTCGCCATCTCTTGTGTCGCCACCCTTGTCGCCTGTCTTCAGCTCCTGCAGCAGCAGTAGCTCAAATCGGTCGTCGCCGACTCGCCCACGCACCGCCGCTGCTGCCGCCACAGCTGGGAGGGCACCACCACCACGGCCATCATTCTCATCTCATCTTCCGACACCGTCTGCAGCGTCGGCGAGTAGGGGTTCGTTTCTCTCCGCGGTCATGCCGGAGCCCCCCAACGTGTTCGCCACCAACGGAGGTGCAGCGCCGGCCGCGACGGTGCCAGCGTCAAGTGCTCTTCATGGGGACAGCAGCGACCCTGTCGTGCCGCCTCCCCTCATCTTCGGTGCACAGCCGACTTTCCAAAGCGGCTCGACTGGCGCTGTGGTGCACCGCACTAGACGCCGCGCATTCTCCGATCGTTGCACGTCGTCCGCCGACGCGGCAAAAGACTTCGGCTCAGCACCGCCGCTCGTGTTTGAGCACGCATCGTCTACGCCAACGGACACTAGTACAGACGATATGATTGCCGGGCGAAAAGAGGTGGCAAAGCAGCACTCTTCGCAGCAGCAGCAGCAGCAGTGCGCGCGAAGACCAGAACTGCCGACCCTGGCTGAGCTGTTGGCTGAGCTGGACGCCGATGATGATGGCGATGAGGGTGGCTCAGAGAGCACTGCGGAATGGACCCAAAGCTCATCCTATCGAGACGGCCTGGTTGGCTCTGCGGCGTGGAGGTATCGCACCCATGAGACCCCCGTAGTGACATCTTCGGTGCTTCCCACATGGCCATTGCCATCGACGATGCATCCATCCACTGGCTGCTTTCAAAGGCGCGCAATCAACGGCGACGATCGCGAGGGCAGCCGTGCCCTTGTGGCTCACTACACATCGACGACGAAAGTCCCTGTGCACCTGGATGTGTTGTGTGCGGCAGGGACATCGAGTGTACCATCATCAACTCCATCCACAACCGCCGCCTCTTATGGGGCTCTGAGGAAAGGGGTGAGGGATGCGAGATATTATCACACCTCTTCGCTCTCGCCTTTTCCTCCTCACACATCCTCTCACCTGTTGGTAGGATCATCTGTGCACAGTCGACGAGCCGGTGGCGGCGTGATCGGAGGGGGCGGCAGTGGGGCGACTGGAGGCCGGAGCAACGGCAGCCCTGAAGGAGGGCGGTGCGCGTGCGGCAAGGCCCCTTGTGGTCGCTGCTTCCTCTGTGAATAGTGATGGCGTGACTGACGATGTGGCGTAGGTGCAAACGGGTCTTCTCTGTCCCTTTCCCGCGCTGGTTTCCCACAGGCATCGCGTAGGCTCTTTTTGCGCTGCATGAGGTCCTCTCGGCAAATTGCGGAGGACGTACCCTTCTCGCCCGTCACTGTGTTGTGGTGGGTGCGGTTGCGCTTCTCGCCCCTCTTCTCCGCCGCTCTCTTACCTTCTTCCAGGCTCCCCTGGCCACTTCATTCTTTCCCTAATGGAGCAGTACGGGAACACAGACGCACCAAGCCAAGCAGCCTCCTCTTTCTTCCTCTTCTCTCATACGATGTCATGTCTTCTGGTTTGGCCCAGCCACGAAATACGCTGTGCAGTGGCTCAGCGTATGCCCTGCGTGAGCTAAACGCAACCACCGCCAGCATCCTCTCGCCGAGAGGAATGAGCTTCGCGTCACTTCTTACCCGTGACAACCCATCTGCCAAGTGAGCCTGTGCTTCTCTCTCCCCGTGCTTAGCGCACGCCTCGCCTTCATCTCTTTTCCGTTTGCTTTCTTATCGGGGATGCCGAGAATGCTCCCTCTCTGCTGCTGCTGTTCTCGCTCCCCTCTTCGCTCCTCTCCTCCTTACCTGCCCACAACCCACAACACACTCAACCCCGAACTTCTCTTTGCCCTTTACCTCGTCGTCACAGACGAACAGGGGCGTATGTACGCACTCGCCCACATGCTCTCTTTTCACGAGCAACATGAGCAGCGCCATCAGCAAGGCGCGCTTCTCACTCTCCACTCCCTCCACCGAGAGGGCTGGTAGCTCTCGAGGTGCTCCACCAGTGCGGCTTTGCATCGCTGAGTCTTTCGGTGTCGAAGTGGACGCCGTCCCGGATGAACTGTGAGAAAGAGCCTTGCACGGACGTTCCCACTGTCGGCGCTGGCATCGCTAGTGTCTGCCTTGTTATCGCGCTCAAGCATCTTGATGTTGGGGGTCAGCTTGCCGACATCACGCCGGCCGGGGACGAGGGCTCGTGGGACCCCACCGCACGAGTGGAAGCGCTGCTCTCTCCGAAATAGTTTGTGAGGTCCGCGCTCGGGTTTGCGCACCCCACTTTCGAGGTGTGGCTCGTCACACAATGGGAGCCAAGTCCGTGGGAGGAACTGGACAACATTCCCTGTATACGGTGGATAGACTACTTGTGGTGGCTGAAGTCTATGAATGAGCTGACAGTGCGGAGCGACTCGATCGTGCGCCAAATTCGGAGCGGCAACGGTGGAGCAGCAGTGGGCGAGGGCTGTGGCACCTGCTGAGTCACCCACAGAGCTTGTTTAAGCACGCCACATGGTGACGGCGACTGGCTGCTGCGGCTGAGGTGGACTGTGGTCGTCCAACTGGGCGAAACAGGTGCCAGCTGAGCACCGCGCACGCAGCTCCGACGTGTAAAATGGGGACCTGTTAAGTGTCAGAGAGTAGTGGTCATTAGGGGATGGCTCCTCGGTTATGGACTACGCGGCGACGGCGCTCGTGGGCGGGGCGGCGTAGTTACACCTCACTCGGCTCTACAGTCTACCCTGCGTGGACAAGAGCAAGAGAGTGATGGGATCCGGCGTTGCCTACAGCTCTCCGAGCCTCCCGGAGGTGTGGAGGAAAAAGTTACAACGCTACATGGACTTGCACATTCCGCAGCCGCACGGCAGCAACCTGCGCTTCTCGTGGCACCCAAACGTGTTTTTCCACTTGGTCATCTTGACTGAGAAGGTGTCGGTGCGAGGCAGTCGGGGGTACGATTGATCTTGGCCTATTGAAGAGCGGCGCTGGTAGGGGGGCTTTGTAGTTTTCTCCACGGGATATACCTCGAAACAATGAGGGGGAGGGGGAGCGGGCGCAGCAACCCGAGCGCGAGCCATTCGTTGCCCTCGTGTTGGAGTGGCAGGATGTCTAAGCACTTCTATCGTTTCAGCAGAGCTTGGGCATGCGCCGGGCTCCTTATATCGGGCCGCCCTTTGAATTCCTCGAGACGACGGCCACCGTCTGCTGTGGTGTGGACCGCATCCACTGCATCTGCTGCCTCGCTCACCCTCTCGTACAGGGCGGTGTCTAGTTGCATCTTGCAGATCAGCGACGGGGCGCGCACGCTCACTCAAGGGCTGGGCGGAGGCCTCTACAAGGACCTGGCCGTGCACTTTGAGGGGGTGCATAGGTGCAATACCCCAGGGTTGGACGGACGGCAGTGAACGCTGCCGACGTGGCTCGCTTACGAGGATTGGTCGCTCGCAGGGTGGCTGGAAAGCGGCCGGTGCTGACCCTGTTAGCAATGAATATTCCTCTGCGTAATGCGTGCCTGCTAACAAGAGGGAAAACAGTGAGCACTTCGTTCTTCTCCCTTTTCTCTCAAGCGACCCCCTTGGAGGGCTTTCTCCTACATCAGCATCATTGCCACGCGCTGCATAGCTAATTTGAGTCGACTGTTGTGTTTCACCGTTGCCGTGGGGGCCATTTGCATCTCTGTATGCACCTGATGCGGAGCGGCTGTGTGTACAGCCTTGACCTCTCTCCTTCCCCCCTCATTACTCCCTTGCTTCTCTTTCTCCCTTCTCTGCTGTGTTGGCTCAACGTTTTCTCTTTTGGTTTCCTCTTTCCTCCTCTTGATCCGTCCGTCGTCGCCGAGTCGTTTTCTGTCCTTCGTTCCCTCCCCCTACCACTCGCTCTTTCCGACAGGTGAAAGAACACGATCAGTGTGAACACCAGCGCACCTCTCACACTAAGCGGCCTACGTGCTTGTGTGTGTGTGTGCTCAAGTCGCTTCGTGTGACTGCGTGGAGGTGTGTTCCGTGCCAGTGGCGGGGGGGGGGGAGGCGTGCAGCGACAAAAAAGAGAAGCGACAGCGCAGCACAAGGACAAGGCGGAGTCTTTTATTATTCTCTCGCTATGTTTGTCTCTCTCTTTATCTCTGTGCGCGGCGGGCGTGTATGGCTGTTTCACTAGACACCTGCTCGCTGCTCGCTTTCTTCCTCTCCCCCTTCCCTCACTTTTTCTCTCTCTGTGTATGTATGCGGGCGGACGTGTTGGCGATGTCCTCGAGAGCGCCAGCTACGCCAAACGAGCCCACTCTGAGTGAGAAGAACCAAAGGAAAGGAAGAGCGCACTGGCGAGCTCGTGAGCCGAGACAGCGCAACACCTTCGTCCACTCTCATACTTCTCGCTATGTGCAAATGAGGGCGTTCTTGCAGGCGAGTCCCTCACGGAAGTCTTTCTCACCATCATCCACACAACACACTTGTATGCAGTCGCCACTGCGTACTACCCTTCTCTCTGTGCCGGCGCGTCTCTGCCGTTGCTTACCAGTGCAGCAGACTGTGGACATTACTCCGTCGCTCCTCCTATTTTATCTTTCTTCGCCTTCTCTGCCTTTCTCTTTCTCACCTGCCCCGCCGTTGCCCAGTCTGCCATCTCCGAGTGAGCCGCATCTTTGCCGTCTTCCCTTCCCTTCCCTTCTCCGCTCTCTTGCGGGGCTTTTGTTCGCTTTTTTTTTTTTGTTCAGCTGGGGCAGGGGAAAACATCATCGCGCCCGGGGGGGGGGGTCTCCAGACACCAGCAACAGCGACGCAGTAATCAGTAGGCCAAACCTCTGTGCCTTCCGTTCTTCTTGCGAGTCGTAAAGAAGGTACGTGCCACTCGAGGGCAGGCGCCGACACTACACATCTTCCCACACAACTACCACCCTCGCAAACGTACACACACACACACGAACGCACGCACACGTTTCCTCTCTCTCATGTGCGCTCATCACCATCTCATTGTGCCACCCTCGCTTGACTGCTTTTTGCCTCCACATCAGGACTTTTGCTCTGTTGGAGGACGTCTTTTCCTCGCTGCCTTTCACTGCACCACGCGTTGTCTGTGCCGTGGCGTCCTGAAGCGCGCGCTCTCTTCGTTTGTTGTTAACCTTCTGTTGTGTGCTGGTCTCTAGTTTTCTTCCCCCGTGAAAATGTCTCTCTCTACTCACCGCCCGGTGAAGGGAATCACTTATGGAGTTGTGTGCCCTGCTTGCTGCAATCCAATGGACTTTGAGTGCGTTAGTGAAAGGATGTACGGCGCGCGGTGTCCGACGTGCAACGCCATGGTAGACCTCCGCAACCCTGCGGAGACGCTGCCGGACCCCGACACCGGTATTTACGAGAATGACGCGCGACCTCTGGAGGCCGTGTTCTACTCGGCTGAAGTTGAGCCCTCCACTGGGATGTCTGCTAGTGCGCAGGTAAACAACCTATTGGCCAGGGTGGAGGCAGAGAAGCGCATGACCATGCCGACGCAGATGACGGGAGAGACGAAGCAGGCCTTCTTTGCCCAGCGCCAGCAGGCATTCTCGGAGAAGTTCTCTCTTTTCTTCCCCGTGACGTACGTAGTAGAGTACATTGCCTTTGGCAGGGAGCCGTACGCCAGGATTGGGCACGTGCGCATCTTCCGGAAGCGCATCCCCTTCTACGGCTACGTCAACATCTGCGCCCCACGGATGACCACCTCCTACGCAGCACCGGCCACATTAACCCTTGGGTGCTTTTTGCTCTTCAGGTGGTTCTGCATACACATGGGGCTAAAATGGATAGCGGCGTACTACTACGTCGAGCTGACGCTTGTCTCGCTCTTTTACACACTTCTATTCCGGCTGGCGTACAGTGATCCCGGCTATGTGAAGCCAGGCTACATGGACGACGAGGGCGGCGACAGCGCTGCTGCTGCACCCGAGGTCATGACGCTGCGCGATATCGAGCTCAACCAACGGGAGAGCATATGGGAAGATGTGAACGGAGTTCCCATGGAGCGCAAGTGGTGCTCGACGTGCAACATGCATCGCCCTGTGCGAGCTGCCCACTGCTACATCTGTGGTCTGTGCTGCTTTGATCACGATCACCACTGTGGGGTCCTGGGCATCTGTGTGGGCAGCCGCCGTATTGAAATGTTCGTGACGCTGGTGTCGGTCGTCGCGGTGGCGTGCATTTTGCCGACCGTGGTCGTCACCTGCGCCCTGTGGACGCACTCAGAGAAGATTACAACGCCTTTTCAAGTGGTTGCGTGTGCTCTGGCACTTGTGGTGCCGGGGTTCTTATCTATCGTCCTCACTATGACAGCGATCTCCATGTGTCAGTCGATCACACATGAGGCGACCACCCGCGAACGCATCCAGAATGTGTACGCGCATAAGCGCAACCCCTACAACCGCGGCTTCCTCGGTAACTTGTACTACCACTTCGTGCAGCGCCGCGTCGAAAAGTCGTTGTTCAGCGACGAATTTGTGAAAAGGTGCGCACTGCGGACCCAGGAGCGAGAACTGGGCACCGGCGTCACGGTCACGTGCATCTGAGCAAACAAAGAGGGAAAGGGCGGGCAAGTTGTGCAGCTCATGCACAACACCACCACCCCTCTTTTCCCCATCCCCAGTCGCACACATGCATCCAACTCTCGCTCTCATAGAACGTTAAAGGCGAGGGGCGTAGTTGCTGATGATATATAAGTGGAGGAAAGAAGCTATCACTATTATCGCTTGTTGCGTTGGTTTCACTTTTCGCTTACTCTTTCTGTGTGGGTGTGCTTACGTGTGGACGGAGGCCGCCCTCTCGCCCTCTCGCTCTCATGTGTGGTGCCTGACTCGACTGAATCCCGATTCCAACGCCTGTCCACGCACCAGGAAGGCAACGGCTCGTTGGCGTAATGTACGTACAAGGCGTCATCCTCTCCCCCCTTTGTGAAGGCTATCACGTTGTGCGGCTCTCTGTTTCTCTCTCCCTTGTAGAGCCTTCTCCGTGGTATATTGTTGGGAGGATATGGATCAGTAGAGGACGGCACACATCTATCGGGGCCGTACGGAGGACATCCTCCTCCCTCCCACACACACACACACACAGAGGCCATGAAGTCTATCGTGGGCCCTCCCCTCTCTTTTCCTTCGGATGGAGGAAAGCCCAGCGGTTGTGTCGCTTCATCGGTGCATCCTGCGTCACACCCCTTTGTGCATTGGCGTGTGTGTGTGTGTGTGTGTGCCTTCCACTTATTGACAGCTTCCCTCTTCACCCCTCCTCCTCCTCCTCCTCCTTCTCTCCTCTCTTCCTCCTTGCCTGCGTTTCATGCCGATTATGGTTGACTGGCAAGAGTGTACTTCGGTACTCAGAGTCGATTTATTGTTGTTGTTGTTTTACACACCTCGCGCTGCCACCGTTGACCCTGCTCTCTTCGCTGTGTTAACGGGCGTGGTGCTTCGCGCAGATATAGCGGCGCACGCAACAACAAGCCTGCCAATCAAAAGAGAGGCGGGGGAGGGGGTGACTCGTGTGCTCCTCTTCTCGTCTTTGCCTGTTCCTCTTCCTTCTCCTCGTGGAGGGAAGAGGCACCATCCTGTCTTCCATGCCCCTCTGCCCTCCCTGCGGATGACAAATGGACGAGCCACAGAGAAATAAATCCCACAAGAGCAAGACCGTTGGCAACAAGGCCGCCAAGAAGGATGCGCTGCGCAAGCGCCGTGTCGGCATCGATCTCGAACAGAACCGCGGCAGCAATGTCAAGGCGTTCGCAGGCCCCAGCGCCGGCGGCCACAAGGCGCAGAAGTTCTTCCGCTCCATTGAGAAGAAAGAGACTGCCTTGCATGTGCCGACAATGGACAAGACACTGTGCCACGTCGTGGCCGAGCCGCCGTTGCTGGTAGCCGTTGTCGGGCCACCCGGCGTTGGCAAGACGACACTGATTCGGTCCATGGTAAAGTTCTACTCAAACCGCAACTTAACCTCGGTGCGCGGCCCCGTGACGGTAATATCTGGTCGCTCACGCCGCATCACCTTCATGGAGTGCCCTAATGACTTGGCTTCCATGTGCGACGTGGCCAAGGTAGCGGACCTTGTGCTGCTCATGGTAGACGGCAGTTATGGCTTTGAGATGGAGACGTTTGAGTTTCTCAATATTGCGCAGGTGCACGGCTTTCCCAAGATATTCGGCGTAGTCTCACACCTCGATGTTCTCAAGACGGGAAAAGCGATGAAGAAGCGCAAGAAGTTTCTGCGGCATCGCTTCTGGCACGAGGTGGCGGCTGGCGCCAAGCTCATCTGCCTCTCCCCCATGGTGCGCGGCATGTACCGACCGACCGATGTGCTGAGCCTGCACCGCCTGCTCATCTGCGTCGAGCCGAAGATTCAGGCCTGGCGCAACACACACAGTTGCGTTGTCATCGACCGCATGGAGGACATTACGGACCCAGACGTTGTCGCCAATAACCCACTGCATAGCCGCACCGTCGCCTTCTACGGCTACGCCCGCGGCAAGCCGATGAAGCCAGGCCAGCTCGTGCACATACCCGGCCTCGGCGACTTCCCAGTGGTGCACCTCTCCCACCAAGCTGATCCCTGCCAGCTGGACAAGTGTAGCCGAGACAGCAAGGAGGGCGGTAACCACCGCATGCGCCACCTCAGCCTGAAGCAGAAGAAGCTCTATGCCCCGTACTGCGACATAGGTGGCATCAGCTACGATGAAGACGCCATCTACATCCAGGAGGACGCCGCGAAGGAGGCGATCGAACGCAGCGGCGAGGGTCTGCGGCTGTTGCAGGAGCTGCAGAACGCACAGCCAATTAACGCGGCACAGACGAAGCTGCGCGTTGTGCCCCACCGGCGCCGCCCAATGAACTTCCGAGACGACGACACAATGGAGCTCGACATGGAGGAAGTGCGCATGCCCTCCGACGCCGATGACGACGACTGGAGCGACGACGCAGGCGCCAAAGGTGGATGCAGCAACATCGTTATCGACTCAGACGATGACAGCGGGAAGCGCGAGCGCCAGCAGCGCGGCATACCGCGACTGTCCGACTTCGGCGTCCCCGAGGACGGAGGGGACGAGGCTGCCATCGGGGGCAGTGACGATGATGATGAGGGCAGCGGTGAGGCTACTCTGGCGCCCCGTCTGCTCAACGATCCGGACTCCATTCGACTGAACGTCATTCGGCATGACTGGAGCGATGCCTCGCTGCTGCGCTCGCTGAAGGACCTCTGCGTCACTGGAAACTGGGAGGCCAGCGCGCAGGGAGGCGACGAGGAGGACGCCAATGCTGTAGAGGAGGGAAGCAAGGGTTACGACACCAGCGATGAGGACTTTGAGTTGGAAGCGCGTGGGGAAAAGCCCATGACGTGTCACGGTAACGGGCGGATCGGCGCCGCCGCTGTTGCGGGCTTCTCCACCAACGGGTCTGGCGGAGATGGCGAGTCCGAGAACAGTGACGACGATTTCGGCTTTGGGGAGGACAGGAAGAGTACGCATGGCACCGCAGCCGCCCCCGTGAGGAGGAACGCTCTGGCGTCCATCGGCTACGGCCGCAGCAGCAGCTGCGGCGGGCGCGGCTCCCCTCGTTGGGGTGAGGGGGCGGATGTAGATGACGAGTACGACGGCTACAACGTCCTCGACGACGACAGCGACGGCGGTGAGGTAGCCGCCAACGACAAGGCTGGTCGCAGTGTTTTGGGCGGAACCGATTCGGAGCTGGAAGGCCTCGTCTCCACCTTCCTGACGCACGGCACCTCACGCAACGGCAATCGCAGCAGCCGAGGCAGCGAGCTAACAGCCGCAAAGGCCGGCTTCGACGGCGAAGACGGCATCGAGTTCTTCGACGAGGCGACGCGCTACAACCGCGACGACGACGGCGAGGATGACCGCCCACGTCCGCGCAGGCGCCATGTCAACCCGCAGGAGGAGCGCAACGCCGACAAGGAGGCAGGCGCTGAGGCCGCTGTACGTCAGGGCGGCAGCCTCACGGCGGAGCAGGAGCGTCTCTTGCTGAAGAAGATGGCGAAGAAGCGCGCCTTCAACGACGAATACGACACTGGCGACGCTGATGGCGGCAAAAACACAACCTTCAGTTATTACCACCGGCTGAACCGGCAGGTGGAGGAGAAGAAGGAACGCATCAGCGAGGCCCTCGACGATGTCGGCGACGACATTGAGAAGAAGATCCAGCTGGTGGGCTATTTCAGTGGCCTGTATCTGCGCATTGTGATCGACAGTGTCCCTGTCGAGTTCTTCAAGGCATTCGACCCTGCCATACCGCTGCTTGCGGGCGGCGTCAACGCTGGCGAAGATGAGTTCTGCATCGTGCAAGCCCGCCTCAAGCGCCATCGGTGGTTCCCGAGGATCCTCAAGGCGCAGAATCCGCTGCTTCTTTCGATGGGCTGGCGCCGCTTTCAGACACAACCGATCTTCGCCACAGATGACCCGAATGGGCGGCACCGCTACCTCAAGTACACGCCACTGCACATGCACTGTATGGCTGCCTTCTACGCACCTGTGGCTCCACCAAACACTGGGTTTCTCGCCATCCCGGTTCGAGATCCGCGCGTCTCCTCCTTCCGCATCCCATGCACAGGCTACACGATTGGCAATGACGTCTCTACGTCCATTGTGAAGAAGCTGAAGCTCACTGGCACACCAGCTAAGGTGGAGAAGACGACGGCATTTATTAAGGGCATGTTCAGCAGCGACGTGGAGGCGACGAAGTTCATTGGAGCGAAGCTGAAGGCCGTGTCAGGCATTCGCGGTATCATCAAGTCTGTCATGAAAGGTAAGCAAGGGCTCGTGCGCGCCACCTTCGAGGACAAGCTATTTCCGTCTGATATCGTCTTCATCCGTGCGTGGAAGTCGGTGGAGCCGCCGCGATACTGCTCCATGCAGCGCAACTTGGTGGATCCGGAGTGGGTCGGCATGCGCTCCATGCGGGAGCTGCGGTTGGACTACAACGTGCCTCTTCCCCGCAACGACGACTCGGAGTACACAGCGATCAAGCGCCGCCACCGGGTCGCTGAGGAGGACGAGGACCTCACCAAGCAGAAGGTGCTTCTCTCGCGTAACCTCAAGCTGCAGCTGCCGTACGACATGAAGGAAGACTTCATTCCGGTCAACAGAGATACAGCACTACAGGAGCGCATTAAGGGGGCGACCACGGTAGCACCAGAGCCGCGTGAACAGCGGCGGCAGGCCCTGCTCGACACTTTCTCGGATCGGGCGGATGCCATGGAGCAGAAGAAGGACGCGGCAAAGAAGCGCGCGCGCGATCGGTCGGCGAAGAAGGCGGTAAAAGAGCAGGAGGAGTATCTACAGGGCCTGAAGAAAGCGAAGAAGGACACGGCCCGCATGCGCGAATTCCGCACGCAGCACAAGTCACGCAAGTGACAGCAGTTTTGTGCACTGTCGTTGGAGCTGGCACTGATGGTGGTGGAGGAAGAAGGGGTGGGGGGGGGGAAGTGGCTATTACCAGCACAGCGCAGAGTGGCTGCTGTCAAGCTTGTGTGGCATATGTGTGTCAGCGCTCCTTACCATTCCAGTCGTTGCCCTTGGGACACCTGCTCAAGAGTCTCTTTAACTCCATGTACTCCTTGATGGTGATGGCCCCACCTCATCTCTCTCCCTCCTTCTCCGGTAATGTCAGCGCTCTTTTGGAAACGCTGTCGGTGACTCATCATTTCGCTCTGACGGGGGAAAACTTTTCGCATTTTCTGTTTTCCTTGTTTGTCTCTTGTCGCTATCGCTTTCAAGTCTGAGAAGCCACACTTTGTGTTGTTGCCGATGCCGACGTCGCCGTGGTCGCTGTTAACTAAGTGGGGACGTCACTCATCTTGCCCACATGCACACGCCCCCAGGCACAGAGGAAGAGGGAGGCAAGCGCCATGTTTAACCTCTCGTGTAACGCCGTACTGAATTTTCTTTTGTTTTGTTTTGCCTCTCTTCTTCCTCACGGCTGTCTGTCGTGCTGTGTGTTGGTGTATGCCTGTTGGGCGCTAATATGGTGGTGTAACTCGCATCGGGCTGTCGCTTCTCGCACGCTTGTATGCGTGCACATAATCAACGATGACGACAATTTAACACCGATCCTTTCGGTAAAGGGGACGAGGTGGATGAAGGGGAATCATGAAGGCGCTACTCCGCTTCTTATTTCCGCCATTTCGTGAGTCCGCCCTCCGCCCTCCGCCCTCCACCCCCCCTTCAGTGCCATGTGTGTCCTCCTCACCCAATTTGCCACTTCACTTAACCGCAAAAACACTGCGCTTCCACTTACTCGCACGTCCATCAACTTATTTCTTCCCTCGTTGTCGCTCTCAGCTAGTCTACTGCGCCGCACCTCTGCACTGCTCACCACACCCCCTTGTAGCTACCTCAGGCGCGTGTGCAGCTCCCTGATCCTCACTCGCGTCCATTTACCCCTGGACGACACTGTCTTGGAAAGCGGCCAACGCGGCGGTGTCGCCTTTAGGCGCAGCCATTCAAAGGGTGCCCTCGACTGCCTCCGCCAAAGACTCGTAAAGAAAAAACTCAGGGAAAGCGAGAGAGGGACGGGGAAGGGGGTGCACGTGAGTGACAGAGCGTACAAAGGAACAAATCATCAGCAACATCCAGGGAGTGTCCACATCACGGTGAAGGCTGCTTGGGAGGTACAACAGCGAAGAGAAGCACACAAAGAGAGGGGGAGTAGTTGGCACGCACGAATCAGCGCTGCGGTCGACTTCTCCCTCCTCTTCCCCGTCTCTGTTACTCTCTCCCTCTCACAGTTTTGCATATTCAGTCAATTCTGCGTGCAGCTTGATGGAACATCTACCCCGGATCGCGCCATCGCTTCGCAGCGTTGAGTATACCTTCCCTTGGTCGCTGATTCTCTTCCTGCAGAGCACACCGTCAAAAAATGTGTTGAGCGCTTTCCAGGCCGACTGCGAGAGTCGCGGTGTGGCCTGGTGCAGCGCTGAGGCCCAGAAGCTCGCTGTGGAGTGGTTTGTGCAGCACCCCGTTGTGAAGAAGTACCCTCCACGTCGTCGTATGGTGCGAGCCTTGCTCAAGGCGTACATCACCTCTGTGGAGGAGCAGTGTGCTGCAAACTACGCGCTGCTGCCCACACCGAGCGAGGACCCCGTGCAGGTGGAGTTACTCGAGGAGTTCATTCGGCTGAGCGTTCTCGGGGATGGCAGTGAGCCGGAACTTTGCTTCAAGACGTTCTACAATCCGTTTGTTAGTGCGCCAGATACCCCTTTCATCCCGAGCGCGCCTGCTGCCCCTGCACCACCACTCGCTGGTCCGTCCATGCCACTGTCTGCGATCCCGACGGTGGCGAACTCATCGCCGTCCCAGGCGCACCCTGTCTCTCCTGGTGCTTCACCACATTCCTCGCTGCCGCCTGAGATGCACACGAACAGCGCTCCGCAGTCTACGCACCCCCATAGCGAACCCGCCCATGTCCTTTCGCCCAGTTCTCTGCCACCGTGTATCGTACACAGTGATTGGTCGGAGGAGCTTCTGCCCTTGGCGTCTGTGCGCTCTCCCCCCACATCGCCGTCGAAGCGGTTGCCGGGACATCACCAGCAACCGCTGTCATTGCACTCATCACCACAAACGCCAGCCTCTGATGCCGCTACTACTGCCACTGCGAGGGTGCTTGACCAGTTCAGCGCCATTCGTGTCTCCAGCGAGCAGTTCTCCAACGTGGGGCTCTCTCTCTGGCCAGCAGCCTTCGTCATGGTTCAGCTGCTCACCCAGGAACTGGAAGGGCAGACGCACATGCTGGCGGACGTTCTCGGCCTCCCGCGCGCAAGCAGTGGAATGAGCAGAAGTGAGTCCTCGGCGCCGCTCCTGACAGCTCCAAACGGCCTGCACCCACTCACCATGCCGGCCTCAGTGTCGCCAAGTCCTCTGCCAAACCGAAGTCTGTGCAGCAACAGCAGCGTAACGAAACATTACAGCAGCCAGCTGCGCATCGTAGAGCTTGGCGCGGGGGCCTGCCTCACGCCAGTGTATCTGCACCACATGGAGGGTTACAAGCAGCACGTCGCGTCCTTCCTCGCCACGGACTACCAGGAGGACATCGTAGACAACATGCATTTCAACATGGCGGAAAATGGTATCCATCTTGTCTCCGACTCCCTGGCAGCCGAGCGTGGGCTGAAGGGGGATCAGACGCCACCGCTTCATCGCGTGGCGCTGCTGGACTGGATGAATCACGACGACAACGAGGGTCTGTTCATGGAGAACGAGGCGGATGTGATCCTCGCGGCCGACTGTATCTACGACGCCGACGTCATTCCTGCACTAGTCGACACAATCCACCTGGCCCTTACTGCGCGCGGCAGCGCGTTGCACATGGCGGACACGCCGCAGCCGTCGTCGTCTGCGAAAGGTGACGGCAGCGCTGCGACAGTCGGCACTCTGCAAAGGCAGCGCTGCTGCATCGTTGTGCAGACGCATCGACAAAATGCCACCATGCAGAAGTTCTTCTCCGCGGTGCGCACGTTTGGGGAAGTGCGCAGCTACACCCTTGTCCGTCAAGTGGTCGGGTCGCTGCGCCTCAGCGAAGACCACAGCGGTAGCGACGGCGGCTGTGTCCCGCTTGGCGGCTGGGACCGAGAGACGCTGCTGCTCAATCCTGACCAGATTGTCTGCGCGTTGATGCCGGACGTCATCCTCGAGGACGGGTCTATGCGCTCTGTTAGCCACCGGCTGCATAACAGCTGTACAAGCGGGGAGGCCACGACGGCAGCTGACCGATCCACCTCCTACTCACCGCCTACCACACCGCATGGCACGTCGCTCGACACGTCGGGAATCACCAGTGCCATCAAGGGCCTTCCCACAGCGTTGCAGTCGAGCAAGTCAAACCACAGCGTAGATTCGCACGTGTCGATTACTCGTAGCACATCCTCGGCTGCCACCCCGGAGGCGGTCGATGCGTTACTCGCGGATGAAATGATTGGCCCCTTCTACACGTCGATGGCAGGGCTAATTGGCGTGCACGTCGTTACCTTGAAGCCGATCAAGGTGGCTCAGTAGAAGAGGTTGGCGCGCTCGGTGGGGAATGCTGGCTTAGGATGGGAGCAGAAAAGGGCCAGTGGTTGTATGTATGTGTGTGTGTGTGTGAAGGGTGAGGTATTGGTGATGGTGCGTCCCAAGGGATGCATTGCCCATCGGCTATCACAGACAGACGCTCGGGCTCGGATGGCGTGCTTGTGCGCCTGTGTGTAACGTCTCTCGCTCTCTCTGTTGTACCAACGCAGCACTGGGTGCAAGTGGGTGTGTTTTCCACCCATGAACACCTCCCACGCTTTGAGCGCGCCCCAACCCGTCCCCTCCCCCCTACTCGCACCGTGTCTTACGGCCATACTATCGAAGAGGTGAGGAAAAAGGGACGAGTAGGTCATAATCAGTGAATATGCAAGAGCGTTGAAGCGACGCGGGGTAGCTACGCGTGCAGGTATCATCACGGGCGCATATCCACACCACACTCGCACGACCACATCGATAATGGTGACAGAGGAGGGCGTCAGCACTGCCCTGTTGGGGCTTCTGCTCCGCTTCATACGAGCGTGCGCAGGCAATGTGTGCGCGTATATCGGCTGGTGCCCATCGTGGATGCGAACTGACGTCTGGGGAAAGCGAACGAGTGATGCGAACGGGGCCAACGCTATTGAGCACTGTCATGGTGGTCATGATGATCGTGCTGCTATTGTCTTCTCCCTTTCCTCTCTCTACCCCTCTGGACCCTTCCCTCTGTCTCCCCCACATACTTGAGGGTTCGCTCTTACTGTTTGACCTCCTTCCATTGTGCCCTAGCTCTGTTTATCGTGTTCTGCGAGTGCGCCACTCGTGCACGCCTCTTGGCCGATACAGTAAGCGCCATGGTCTTCTCTATCCCATCCTACATCGGCGTAGGCGATCGGTACAAGAAACCCATTGATGCCCGCGCGCAAGGCGCCACGTTCCTCGTCTCGCGCCCTAAGACGGGCACGAACCCCGACGCGCTCTTCGATAAGGAGCTCCACCACTTCTGGAATGGCGAGCGCGGCGGTGATCTCGAAATGGTGCGCCGCCGCCAGCAACTGGAAAGCTCCAAGAGGAACTTGACCCCGAACGGGTTTCTCTACTCCAGTCCTACGCCGGAGCCGGCCGGTCTCGGCTCGTACTTTGGGTGCTTCCAATCAACTCCATATTCACACATGCCAGAGCACCCAAGGGCGCACGAGCAGGCCATCGAGAGGCGTGAGCTGCCGCCGCGTGGCGTGTACACATCACCGGCGAAGAAGGGCACCGGCTACGGCTACGCCCACATCACGCTGTCCGACGTAGGGAGCGACTACATCGCCACCATCTACGAGCAGCAGCGCATCAACGCACGTCGCGAGCGGGAGGAGTGGGTGAAGAAGATGCCAGCAGAGCCGTTCCATCCCGCTGGCCGCGAGGGGTTCACCTTTGACGAGAGCCCCGCGACAGGGACGTCTCGCTGCTACATTATGACAACTCCTTTCCGGGAGAAGCGGCCCGAGAAGGTCTTTACCCACTTCCGCATCGACCAGCCGTGGCGCCCTGCCGGCTACGTTGAGGACAGACCCACCGCGATGGAGTACTGGGAGGACCCATACCGCGGCTATGACCCCCGCAAGGAACCGAAGGAGTACGTCAAGAAGCCCTCTGATGCTAGCTTTGTGCCAAGCTCGCGCAACGACAACTTCTGGTACACGCAGAGCATTGTGTTCAAGCGTGTTTGAGGAGGGAGGAGGGGGAGGGGGAGGGGAAAAGGTGGTGGTGGTGGTGGTCGACGCGGGCGAGTGTGGGTGTGTGGGGTGGATGAGCTTGGCCTCTGGCGCTTTTTTAGACGACCTCCTGTTGATTCTCTTTTTCTCTCTTTACTGCCGCCTGTTGCCCTACTGTGTGTCGCTGCTGCGCATCTCTTTAGGAGGTTCATTTTTACCGTGGAGACGGCGCTTCTGGTTCCTTGCCCGTCTTCCCCGTTCCGCTTACCTCTCTTTCGTCTCTTCTCTGTGTATTTTGTGTCTGCCCTCGTTGTGTTGTTGTGGCTGATGTATAGCTGACTCGCCTGTTGGGTCTTCTGTGTCTACCTTTGCCGTGCCATATCCGCGGTGGCTGCACTTTTTGTTCTCTGATCTCTGTTACAGCCGTTGCTTGCCGGGTGAAGTGCACCTGCCCCCCTCCCTCCCCTCCCCTTTCCCTCCTACCGGCTGCTGGTTTGTATGGCGGTTTGGGAGGGGGCGGGGGGGGCAGGGGAAGGCACACAGTCGCTCCCCCGTGTCCCTTTCCCAACACTTCTCCGCACTCCCCCCTCTCCCCGGCACTCCGCTCCGCGCAGCATGTACAAACATTGCCGCATCAGTGCCTGCATGTGTGTGTGTACGTGCAGTGGGTGGCCGCACTCCTCCTTCCCCTTTGCCTTGCCCTTTCCATTTCACGCCAGGAGATGCGCATGCGACCACCCATCGAAACATACGGACGGCCTGCACCTCCTCTCTCTCTCTCTCGCGCGCGCACACACACACAACACTACTCCACACACACTCTCCCTCTAAACGATGAGAAGGGGCTCAGCAGGAAACCGCTACGAAGACTACCACAGTCGTGCTAGCCAGCAGAGCTGGTCATCGCCAACGCGGCCATGTGGAGCTATGTACACACGCACCCACACAACTTCGCCTCCGAGCCCTTTATGGAATTGTCGAGGATACACATTTCTATGCGATTACGGGTGCCCCCCCCCCCCCCCCCCCCCCATGGGAGCCGGGACGTACATGTCCCTGGCATACACGTGGGGCTCTCGTCAACTCTACCTTCACCGCCGCATCTCTCTTTCACACACTTTCTCGCTGTCTGACCTTCACTCTTCTGCCACGGGCTGCACTGTCGCTCTGTTCGTTCTTTCCCATCACTGTTGATTCTCTAATGACCAGGGGTGTGTTAGAGAGGCGAGAGCCGCGCCAGCGCAACACAACACCTTTCGGCATGTTTCCTCGCTTCTTCTTCTTTACGCAGCGCCGTGTGTCTGTGTGTCCCCATGGCGGCGGCCCATGGAGTGAGGCACTACCACAGACCCGACCATGTACACCTGCGTCGACATGCCCACCGTTCACCCGCCCGCACCAGACAGCAGCCGCATGTCGAGTGCTTCTCTCCATCTCGTTTTAGTTTGACTCACTCGACAAGCAGCGCATTTTGCTCGATTTTTTTTATTTTCGTTCCTTCTTGGCTGTCGTGCGGCGATTGGGTCCACTGGCAAGCCGAATCGAGGGAGACAGACAGGCAGCGAGGGCGCTCAGCAGCAAGCAAGCATCCCTCAAGTAGTCGAAGTATGTGGACTTTGAGTTGTTGACGAGGAAGGAGAACATTTTGTGAGCTTGTAAGCAAGCACAAAAGAAAACGGCAGAAGATGCCGAAACGAGGGAGGAGTGCTTTCACCATGTGACTTCATTTCTCCGAGCGCATGCTGTTCAGCTGTTCGCGTGATCAGCTGGTACGCGCACATATAGATACCATGCCGAAGACGTGAACTTAGACAGTGGGTGTTGAGGACTAGCACTCGCTCGCTCTCTCTTCTCCTTACCCCTCTTCTCGTCTTCTCCTACGCTAACACGCGTGAGAGTGCGCCGGTTCACGGCTGAGCTGGAATTTGTGTTGATTCGTCTCGTTTAGCTGATCTTGGTGAGCTTTTCTCTCTCGGGACACAACGGTGTGGTGAGGTCGGAGAGGGGCGATGAGGTGCTCCTTTCTTTGCCCAGTGGAAGCGGGTCCTTTATTGCACCTGCCAGTGCTATTTCTAACTTTATCTTTCCTCTGAGAATGAGCCCCCAGTGACGTTATTTTTCCTTCCTGCTCGTTGCTTCTACTGTTTGCGTCTTCAGAAAGAGTCCCACCTATCCAGCCCTCTTCGCGTCTCCACCTGGTGCGACGGCAAGCTGGAAGGACGAGGGGCACCACAATCTCGCCCGTCCCCAAGAGCAGCACATAGACGCGTGTCGATGCACCTGTAGAAAAGCCGCGTTCTATTCCTACCGGCATGGCCTCGGTGTGGCTTTCTCCTTCCCTTCTTCCATCTCGCCCCGCCCACTCTTTCTCCCTCACACGTGCGATGAGAGCAAAGGTCGCATTCACTACGCACACTCAGCGCACACACACCGCCATTGAAGGACGCCTACGCAGACCCCACCCGTCTTCAGCACAAACAGAAAGAGGTGAGAGCGGGGGGAGGGGGGCCAAAGCTTCGCCTGGATAAGGTGCCTGTTCAGCTACCCCTCTGCCACCATTGTCGTCGCCATGCTGCCCAATAGAAAGCGTGAGCGAGGCGCTGCCGGCGAGCCCGAGAGCGCTGCACCAAGCAGCACTGCTGTGAAACGAACGCCTATGACCTCCAAAGCCTCGTCTCATGCTTCCCCTTCTTTGCATGGCCCGCTGCGACCACGAATGGTTAACCTGGCATCTGATAGGAGCAGTGAAAAGGAGGCTTTGGCACTTCGTCCTCCAGTCGCGACTCAAGGAGCTCCTCGTGATGTCACTGCTGTTCAAGCAGTGCGGCGGCCCCATCACACGAACAGCACGACCACTCGTTCTGTCGCAGACTCATCGCAAGGCGGCATCACTAACGCTTCCCCACGCAGTAGGGACTCAGCAGCGTCGGCATCCTCAACTGCTGCTCGTGCACCGCTGAGGCGTGGCCGGCCTCAGCAGCCGCTTCGGCCACCACTGTCGCGTTCCGCCATGCCGAGCACGCCACGGAGGGCGATGTTACCTTCAGGAAGAGGGCGTGGCGCTACTGGCCTTCGCTCTCACGTAGATCATGCTATCACAGGCGCGACCTCCCTCTCTACGGCGGGTGCCAAGAGTGGCAACGCCGCCTCACCTTCAGACCCACCTCCCACTGAGTCTGAGAGACAGCTTTGGGCCACGTGGCGGGAAAAGCGCGAGCGGCTCGAGCGTGAGGTGCAGTCACTGGCTCAGTACTCGCATAAGTTGACGGAGGAAACACAGGCGGTCCAAGACGCCATCGAGGGCATGCTCACCGAGTTCGAAGACGAGAAGAAGCGAGTCGAAGAACACCACAACGCCACGGTGGCGCGCTACCAGGGCTTCATGAGTGCCCTGCGCGTACGCGAGGAAGCCTGTCTGTCAGCGAGGCAGCGAGCGCTGGATCGCATCTGCACGTCTCGAGAGACTGTGAGTCAACTGCAGCGAGAGCAGGCAGCAACGCAGGGTGCCATCATCTCGGCGACAGACGAGCGTGATGGGCTGGAGCAGCAGTTGGCCAGCGCAAATGACGCGGCGGCAGAGCGTACGATCAGCCTTCAACAGCTGCAGCAAGAGGAGGATCGCATGCGGGATGCCACCTATGGCCTTAGCGGGGAGGTGAAGGAATTGGTACTGGAGATGGAGCGACTCCGAAAAGAGAAGCACCGCATGGATGTGGAGTCGATGGAGACCGAGGTGGCTCGGCGGGAGCTCTACTCTCTCTGCGAGGAGCTAAAAGGCTCTATTCGTGTCTACTGCCGTGTGAAGGGTGCTGCCCTGCCAGTAGAGCCGCAACTCCCACGTGACGACACCCTGTGCGACGAGGCGTCGGAGCCGCAAGCCATTGGTTTGTCGAAGCCAGAGGATATCGGCACCCATTTGAGTGAGAGCGCTGAAGCTACTGCCGTTGCGTCTGTCGAGATGCCCCCTCTCTGCCGGCCACTCAGCCGCAGTGGCTCGCTAGAGTCGTCTCTCTCAGCCGCCGTGCTGGCGGTCTCGAGTATTCCCACGACCAACACAGAGGCAATGGTTATGACAACAGACGCCCGGCACAATACCCCTGGTGGTGGGTTGCGTAGCGGAAACTCCACGACGAGATCAAGCGTGGCCACGGCAAGCATCATGGGGGACGGCGAGGCCGACGCAGCTGCAGATGAAGGGGCAGCACCCGTCTTTTCCTTCCCGGATCAGGGGGAGGGGGATCCCCTCAGCGACGCTAACCGCAAGGCGGGTCAGGGTGGGCTCCCGCAAGTGCGTGGAGCAGCGCCGACGGGGACGACGGGCAGCACCACGACAACCCTCGCCCACGCCGTGACGCCGCTCCTCTGCACTTCGACAGCGCAGGGCGGGGAAGAAGAAGGGGGACATTTTCTCACTGCTGCTGCTGTGGTAGGTCTGCCGTACGGTTGCGGGCGATGCATCACGATCCATCAGACGCGCTCCAACGCCACTTCGACAGGCCTCAGCAGCTTCACGGAGACCTTCACCTACGATAAAGTTTTCACTGGCGAGGCACAACAGGCGGAAGTGTACTGCGATGTGGAGCCACTCGTGCGCAACGCTGTTGACGGCTACCGTGTGTGCATTTTCGCGTATGGACAGACAGGCAGCGGCAAGACCTTTACTATGGAGGGCGACGTGCGAGGCAGACCGGAGTTGTACGGCGTTACTCCACGCGCTCTTCAGACGGTACTACAGCGGCAAGCCGAGCTCGCCAACGAGGGCTGGAGCTACGAGCTTTCCTGCACGTTTATTGAGATCTACAACGATGTCATCCGTGACCTGTTTCAAAGTGGATCGACAAGATACGAGGCGGCGGTGCAGCAGCAGCAGCAGCAGGCCGCCATGACAGCGTCCACCACCTCTTCTGCTGTGTACCACACAATCAAGCACAGTGGGGACCGCACGTACATCACCAACGTGGTAGAACGAAATATACGTAGCATGGGGGAGTTCCTGCAGCTCTACAAGCACGCGGTGCTGCAGCGCAGCACCGCCAAGACGGGCCTTAACAATGCCTCCTCGCGCTCGCACTGCATCTTTACACTGCACATTTCTGGCACAAACGGGACTATTCGTCAACGCAGCGACGGAGTGCTTTGCCTTGTCGACCTCGCAGGCAGCGAGCGCGTCAACGACAGCGGCGTGCAGGGGAAGCAATTCAAGGAAGCGGTGAACATCAACCGCTCTCTGTTGGACCTCGGCAAGTGTATCCGCGCGCTGCGCTGCGGGGCAGTGGTGCCATGGCGTAACTGCAAGCTCACATATCTCCTCCAGAATTACCTTGGCGCCAAGGGCGGAAAGATGCTGATGATCGTGACGGTCTCTCATGCAAGGGCACACGCGCTGGAGAGCTTGAACTCACTACGGTTTGCGGCTCAAGTTCAGGAAACATACGTGGGCACGTCTGTGAAGCGCGTGACAAGCATTTAAGCAGTACCTCTCCGCTCACCCCTCACTTCCGCTGCAATCCCGCCCGAATGAAAAGAGGCGTGCTCTCGCGCGCTTCTTGCCAGCCCTCGCCTCACTCATCTATTTTTTTACCTTTACTAGATCTCGCCTTATTTCACTTCCCCGCCCCTCTCTCTTCGTTCCCTTTATCGCAGCTTGTTGCCGCCGGCCAGCTCGACTTCTCTCGACGTTGTCTTTCCCTCCCAGCTGTGGTGCTGCCTCCCTCCGCTTGTGTCTCTCCCGTTCGGTGCCGCGTCTCTGTTGCTAGCCGATCGCCCTCCAACTCATGAGCGCCTCCTTCGGTGATGTCTCTCGAAATTCTGTCTGAAGTAAGAGACGGACTGGCACGGAGGAGGCGAAGGGCGTCATGTGCACCCTTCATTCTACGGCGTACACCTTTGCGTCCTTTGCTCCTCTGCGTCACTACTTGTCTTTCCCCTCTCTTTTCCCTCTCTTTTCCTCTCTCTTCCCCGCGTGCTAACTCACGAAACGGCGGTTTGTCGTGGAGGTCGATCACCCCCCGATATCGTTCTCCACCCTTGTACATCACGACAATGATTGCTGCGCTGGCGGCGGATTCCATTGCCCACAAACCCACTCACTCAGTTACACGGCGCGCGTAGCTATGTCTGTCATTCTCCCCGAATCTCATCCAGAGCACCCGTTCAACCTCATCCCGGAGCTCTGCCGCAGGTTTTACGACCTCGGCTGGGCCACCGGTACAGGCGGCGGCATCTCCATCAAGATGGGCGACAACTATTATGTTGCCCCTAGCGGTGTGCAGAAGGAGCGTATCAAGTCGAACGAGATTTTCGTGTTAAACTCCAGCCAGGATATCGTCGAGGAACCGCGCACGGATAAGCAACTAAAGATGTCGGAGTGCACGCCGCTGTTCTTCAACGCCTACCGCATGCGCAACGCTGGGGCGTGCTTGCACACGCACTCTGTGAAGTGCGTCCTCATCAGCCTCCTGTGCGATCGCGAGTTCCGCATCTCGCACATCGAGATGCTCAAGGGCATCTCCAACAACGAAACAAAAAAGGCGCTGGGGTTTCGCGACACCCTCATCGTGCCGATTATAGAGAACACCGACTTTGAGAAGGACCTAACGGCCTCCATGGCGGAGTGTATGGAGAAATATCCGGAGTCATGCGCGGTGCTCGTGCGCCGGCATGGCATGTATGTGTGGTCCGACACCTGGCAGAAGGCGAAGGGTGCAGTGGAGTGCATCGACTACTTGATGGGTCTGGCCATTCAGATGAAGCAGCTGGGTCTTGAGTGGGAGCCAAAGGACGTCAAGTAAGGACATGAGCAGCGCACCCACACGCATGCTACGCACAGAGATCAACACCGATATCTAGATATATATCTATATATATATATATATGCGTTCACATGTGTGCTTCTTCGACGAGTGGCGTCGGGGGGGGGTGGATGGGAAGGAGCAAGCGGTGTGCGTGCGTATGCGTTTGTGAAAACGTGATGCCCCCCTCCTCCCCTCCCCTCCCCTCCTCCCTCCCCGTTGCGAGGGAGGGAGTGGGACGACTTTTATTGCTCTTCCTCCACACCCAGGCCCAGGCAAAGGCACGCACAGACAAGCACCAGTGAGGGTTATGTGCTGCTCTCTTATTTACCACCAGGAAAGGCGCCGCAGGCTTGCTGACTACCTCGTGCGCAATGTTCTCGTAACAGAAATGACGACGAAAATGAGAAACAAACGAAGACATATTCGCAAGCGCCAGAGCAAGTTGTTCCATTGGGGAAGAGCAGGGAGGAGGCGCAGGGAACGCCTCATCAGCGACACCGCGTGAGCCCCACAGGGATGCGGAAGAGCGCGACCCAGCGCCCCCTCCCCTCACTCCCCTCCCCTTTATGACATTTTTGTTCGACTCTCTTTCTTTAGCTGTTTTACCTCTCGCACTCCTATCTTCCCCGCTTCTCCCGCTCTCGCTCTCGCTCTTTCTCTCAGCTTCTGCGGGAGGGAGCCCCCCTAGGTCTCGTCACAACCAGAGTACATCTCGCTGTGCTTCTCGTCCTGCACAGAGGTTTGAAGAGTGGGGGAAGGGGTGGGAGGCACCAATGCGTATGAAAACACAGTGATGCGCGTGCGTATGCGTTTGCGTGCGCTTCTGCAGGATGCCGTGATACTTCCAGCGGCGTCACCGTTGCGTTTGGTGGTGCGCCCTTCCCTCTTACGCTTGTGGATCTCCTCGCTTACTCCCGTCTCGTTGCTTCTCTTCCTCGCTTACTCTGCCTACCCCCCTTTCCACTCCCTCCCTCCACCCCTCCTGCACGCGCACGCACATGAGCGCTCCGATAGAACAGCCGCTGCACCAGTCGTTCCTCCCCATTTCTCGCTGCATATTCATACAGGCAAGTTCAGGCGCAACTACATGCATCCGGCTTAAAGGCCGGCGAAGAACAAGAAAGCCCTCGCTCACAACGGACCATCAGGCAGGGTTGTTGTCTCTCCTCCTACGTCCCACTGCGTTTTGGCTGCCACTTCCAGCGAGGAAATTTTAGTGTGACGGCGAAGGCTTCACCGAACGGCAATGGACGATGTAGATTCGTTTTTAGCCAGCCTGGATCAGTTCTCATCCCCATCAATCGATGCGGGTATTCAACGGCAGCAGGAGCACCGGAGCGGAACCGCGGCAGCACCGAGTGCGTCACCGGCTTTGACCATTGCGCCGCGTAGCTCTCAGCATCAGCGTCGTCGTCGGCCGCGTGACGAAGACACTGGTGCTTCGTCCCAGTTCGAGGCACCACAACAGTCGCCTTTTTCGAGCTCGAGCGACAACGCGGACCGACATCGTAGTGACCTGCATCTCTCTGCAGCCTCGCCGTCATTGCCCACCCGTACAGTGGTAAGCAGCCACTCACCGCATACGTGGCAGTGTGTTCGATGCGGAGCGGAGAGCGCGTCTCAGATGCCGCGCTGCACGCTCTGCCACCGGTGTCGCCATCGCGTGGAGGAGCACCAGCCGCTGCTGACGTTGCCTGAAACGTCTCTCTCCTCAGTCTTACCGGTCAGCTCACCTGCAGCGCAGCCAGGGTCGTCTTCTCAGGTCTTCTCCCCCGCCGCCCCGACGGATGAGCGTGGCCTTCACCTTGGTAGAGGCTACACTATTCATGGAAGCGGCATCGCTCATGGGGGCGGTGCAGGGCATGAGTCACTCGTTGTTGCAGGGCCAGGTGAGGTCTCGTGCCCCCGATGCACCTTTCTTAACTCGTCCTCGAGGAGTATCTGCGAGATGTGCGACGGAACGCTGCCATCGCTGCCGTCGCACTCACCGGCAGCGCTTGCATCCTTCACAACCACCGCGAAGGACGGTGGTGCTTCTCTGGGAAAGGCGAGCCCTCCGGCTGTCATGCCCAAGGGCACGCCGTTTGATTTCAGCGCGGCTGCCACTGGACCAGTGCCGTCCACGGCTCTCGCCGACTTGGGAAGCGGAGGTCAGCCGCTGCGTGAGCGCTCGTCTATCTACCAAACACCGCACTCGCCTGAGCTGGCGCCGTCTGCCGTTGTCGCCACGCCACAACGTGTAATTCTGCAGGAGGCTGGCAGGGAAGGCCTCTCTCTCTCTCCTGTAGCTCTAAAAAGCCAGGGAGCTCTTTCTTCTTCTTCGTCTTCCTCTGGCGACGGCGATGATGAGGACGAGGAGAGCGGGAACGAGTGGAGCGACGAGCAGGAGGCGGAGGTGCGCGGCGCGGATGACCACCGCGAACTTGTCCGCTTTCTGGAAGCACTGCAGTCTGTGAAGTTCGACACGCTTCCCTGCGCCGCCGTTCCAGCCACGATGTGGACACGCGCGGAGCTCCGTCCCTTTCAGCTGCAGGCGCTCTACTGGCTGCTGTCGCGTGAGCAGCCGCAGCTTTATCGCGCGCACGTGACGGCCACGGACACCGATGCGCTTATCATGAAGAAGGGGGAGATGGGCTCTTTTGAAAGCGGCGCTGACAGCTGCGGGGATAAGGAGGCCGGCGTGACTTACATTACCAGCAGTCGTGGTGGAGGCGGAGCCGCGGAATGGGGAGTTCACTTCAAGACAGAGAGCTTGTGCATGACATCGCCTGCCTCTGGTGCTCTGGTGACTGCATCTTGCCCTTCTTCTGCCGGTGTTGCCACTCGCACCCCCGACAGCGGCTCAGAGGGCGATGTCAGCATGACCATCGGAGGGCAGGAGATGACGCGCACTGTACGTGGCGGCGTGTTTGCGGACTACATGGGTCTTGGAAAGACACGCACACTGATTGCGCTGTGCGAGGCAACGCGGGTGCCACGGATTGATCGCGTGACCGGTTCCTTGGTCGAGTCGGCAGCGACGCTCATTGTTTGTCCGACTTCCCTTCTCACACAGTGGGTGCGTGAGATACATCGTTGCGTGGAGCGGCCTGCCACTGCGCCGCTGCGCATTCTCCTCTACTACGGAGCCCGCCCACGCCGCCTCAGTCTCTTCCAGGTGGCGCAGTCCTACGACTACGTCTTGACCACGTACCAGACGCTCTGTCACAAACAGCCACCCGCCTCTCGCTTTGAGCCGACGTATGCCAGCGGAGGGGCCTCTCCGACGATGTCAGCTGACATTTCTGGCGTAGACGATGCCGTTGCAGGCTCGTCTTTGCCCGCGAACGTGGATGATTACGATGTCGACCGGCGGCTGCAGACAGAGGTGGATAAGTTGTTCATGATCCGCTGGGCCCGCATCATCCTGGACGAAGCTCACTACATCCGCAACATGCGCACACATCAGAGTCGCGCGTGCCTCAAGCTGAGTGGCGTCTGTCGGTGGGTCGTGACGGCGACACCAGTGCAGAACAGCCTCAACGACCTCTACCCTCTCCTCCGATTCCTCGCCGTGCCGCACTTCAGCTCGCTTGCGTGGTGGAACAACGAAATTGTGCGCTACTACAACCTCGACCCGCATCATCCACGCCCCGTCACGGCGCTCAGTATCCTGTTCGGCTCTATCTTGCTTCGCCGCACGCCGGACTCGATCGTGAATGGGAAGCCCATACTGGAGCTTCCGCCAAAACGGATGATAACCCACACCGTGGGGTTGTCACGCGAGGAGATGCGTTTCTATCAATCGATCCATGCCAAGGCAACGGCGAAGCTAAACGAGCTGCGCGACCGCGAGGCGTACGCGGCTCGCACACCGCTGGCCACCTTTACGACAGCCTTTGAAATGCTCGTGCGCTGCCGGCAAACGTGCCTGCATCCGTACATCGTGGTGGCGGCTCTCCGCCGGTGCCACCGACTGTCGGGCTCAGAGGCCCGCCATGGCGCCACCGCTTCGCTGGACGAGATCGATCGCGCCTCTGCAACCGCCAACCGTGCGAGCAGTGAGGTGGCGCGGCGTCAGCGAGAAGATGAGCAGACGGCGCGCGCCATCGATGAGTTTATTCAGGCGGTAGTCTTTCGCCGGCTGCGCGGCGTCAAAGCTAGGGAATTTGTCCAGTCCCTCGTGGAGGAGATCAAGGACCGGAAGTTGGAGTCGCGTGAGTGCATCATCTGTCTCGACACGGTGAACCGTCCTGCTATTTTGCCATGTGCGCACGTCTTCTGCGAGGAGTGCATCACGCACGCCTTGCAGGCAACGCGACGATGCCCGCTGTGCAAGCGCAACTCAAGGCCGTCGGAGCTGCTGCTGGTTCCGGTGGAGATTTTAGGCCCCACGGCGCAGCAGCTGCAGACATCTGCAGGCGGAGGAGATGACAGGGTGAGTGCAACTGAACCGGCACCGGAAGTGCCTCTGAATTTGGATCTAACGGACATGAGCAACTGGGGCCTGCAGCTGAGTTCAAAGACGCAGTACCTGATCGACAAGATCCGTTCTCTGCCAGCGGATGACAAGGTGGTCGTGTTCAGTACCTTCCTGACGTACCTTCGCTGCGCGCAGCACTGGCTGCAGGCGGCTGGGGTGTCGTCTGCAGTTTACACTGGGTCGATGACGATGAAGCAAAAACACTCCTTGCTGGAGCTTTTTCACGACGCGACTCAGCCAGCGTCGCCGCGCGTCCTTCTTGCCACAACAAGCAGCTGTGGTGTGGGGCTGAACCTGACCTGTGCCAACCACTGCTTCCTGATGGAGCCGTCCTGGAACCCTGGCACGGAGGAGCAGGCGCTCAACCGAATTCATCGCATTGGCCAAACAAAACCAGTCACCATCACGAAGCTCATCGCTGATGGGACGATTGAGCAGAACATCAGCCAACTGTGTGAGCGGAAGCGCGCGTTGAGCGGGTACTGCTTCAGCAATGGTGTGGCAGGTGCGCCCGCTGCTGGTGGCGGCGGCGGTGGGGCCGGGCGACTGCGCACGGCCGATTTGTTGGAGCTGTTCGCGCCGGAGATGTCGAGTGAGAGCAGCGATGATAACAGTGATGACGACGCCAGTGAAGAGGATGACGAGGAATAGAGTGTGGGCCGCGGGAAGGGTGGGTTTGGGTGGTTGGTTGGCTAGGATGGTAGTGCTCTTCACTTCACCCCCGCGCTCTCCTGTGGTCTCTTCTGATCTCAAAGCGCCGCCCCGCAAGCCGACTTATATTCTCCTCGCCCGGGGTGGCAGTCGTTTGTGCATCGGATGCTTCTGAACACACCATACGCACAAGACATCACCCACTACCAACACAGGCACGCACACTTGCATGCGTTCCAGCCATCTCGCCCCGGGCGGGGATGGTTATGCTGCCTCCGTGTAATGGCGTATTGTGCTATCGATCAAGCAAGCAGTACAGCTGGGCGCATGCCCTCGGAGTGCGTTTGTGTTGGCGGACGGGCAGCTGGGTAGGTGGGCAGGAGGGAAAGGGGTGAGGTGACATGGACTTGTGTTGTACGTGAGCGTGTGCGTGTGTGTTCTTTTCTTCGCTCAGCTCTTCAGTGACATCAGCTGCTCCTCGGTCTCTCTCCTTCTGCGACTCGTGCGCACCCTCTAGCTCAACCCCTGCGCTGCGCTCTCGAGCGAGTAGATGTACCTGCGGCTTGCCACTCACTTGATTATTCTGCTTTCCATGCCCACGGCTCCTCGCATGTGCGAGTACCTTCACCCTCTGCCTCTCTCCCCTTACCGCGCCTCTTACTGGCCTGAGTGTGCCTTCTGCAACTTGTGAGGAGGAAGTGCCCCCTTACACCTTTAGCCCGCCTTACCCCCCTTTCTTCCCCTCACAGGTGGTCTTCCTCTCTTTATCTGTCTTCCTGCTCCTCCGTGACATCCTGTGCCTTGGCTCACCCCCCCCCCCCCCCCCCCTTGTACTGCATTCTAACAGCAGCAGCAGTAGCAGCACCGTTACAGCGCCATCCCCAGCGCCACCTTGAGACCCATACACTCCGGAGCGATTCGCAGAACCACTGATCCAGCACCGACAGCAGCTCGCTCACCCACCTGGACACACGTGCACACACAGCGGCTTCACTGCGAGGGTGCGCGAAACGATACAAAACAAACACCAGAGAACACTAAAGCATTCGCGCTCATAGAAAGGCATCGATACATCCATCTAGGAAGGTACACACGCGCTCACCCACACAACACGCACCTCGAGAGCGGCAACTTTACGCGAATCATTGGGGCCATCGCCTTCACAGTAAGCAACTGCCCCCCTCTCCCTCTCTCTCCTCCTCTCTCGCTGGCCCTCTCCATTCTTTCATCATCAAACGCTGACAGAGCCGTTCACCCCCCCCCCCCTCCCCCGATACGGAACGAAAGGGACTTTACGCGCGTATCTCCGGTCTGCTCAAGCGAACACGTTCTCTTCCGCCTTACCTCACCTCACCACTCCACACCTCCTTCCCCTGCACCCCCGACCTCCCACCCACCCCCCCCTTCCCCGAAGCATACGCTTATCGTGATGCAGCAGCCGGGCAGCCACCAGATCCAGCCCATCGACTCCCTTACACCGTTTCTCGGTGGCAAGTGGTGGATTCGGGCACGTGTGACAGACAAGACGGACATCCGTACCTGGAACAAGCCGACGTCGCAAGGAAAGCTCTTCTCCTTTACCCTCATTGACGAGTCTGCCGCGATTCGGGCGACAGTCTTCAACGACGCCGTGGACACCTTCGAACCGCTCATCGTCAATGGACAGGTGTACTACTTCAGCGGTGGCCAGGTGAAGAATGCAAACCGGCGTTTCAGCAACGTGAACAATGACTACGAGCTCACGTTCGACCGCAGCTCGGAGATTATGTTGGCGCGGCAGGACACATCAACCGCGGCGCTACCGATGCAGCGCTACAACTTTGTGCCAATCGAGCTTCTAAAGCAGCGCGAGGTCGGCTCACTTGTTGACGTGCTTGGTGTCGTGCTCAAGGTAGACGATGTGTCATCCATCACGCAGAAGTCGACAGGCCGCGAGCTGGTAAAGCGGAACGTCAAGATGGGCGACATGACGGCAGCTGTGGAGGTCACCTTCTGGAATGACGAGGCGCAGACTTGGGGCTACCCGGTCGGCACCGTTGTGGCGCTGCGGCAGTTGAAGGTCGGCAGTTTTGACGGCGTGACCCTCTCCTCCACCTACCAGACTAAGATCGACGTCAACCCCACCGACCTGCCGGACGTCAAGAAACTCGCGACGTGGTACGTGTCGACTGGCGGCGCGAACGTGACGTCGTTGTCGTCGCAGGGGCTTGGCGCAATAAACGGCGCCGGTGGCGAGAACGACCGCGGGCGCAAGTACCTCGACGAGATCCAGTCGGAAGGGATCGGCCGGGGACTGAAGCCCGAGTACGTCGACGTCCGATGCGTCCCCATCTACTTCAAACAGGACGCCCAGTGGTACGACGCGTGCCCGACGTGCAACAAGAAGGTGACCGAGGAGGGTGCTCAGGGAGATCGCTTCCGCTGCGAGAAGTGCGACAAGACGGTTACACCAACGCAGCGCTACCTCGTCTCCATCCAGGTCACGGACAACGTCTCTCAGGCGTGGCTAACGCTGTTCAACGAAGCCGGCATCGAGTTCTTCGGGATGGAGGCGGCGGAGCTGAAGAGGCGTGCACAGGAGGACCCCCTCTACATCGCGAAGTTAGCACAGGGCCGCATGAACAGGCCGGTGGTGATGCGTCTGCGCGTGAAGGAGGAGACGAGCTCGAACGCCATGACCGGCGAGGAGTCGGACCGGCTGCGCATGTCGGTGGTGCGCATTTCAGAGTTCATGCCGATTGCTGGCACCTCCGAGGACACACGCCGCCGCCTCGCGCAGAACCTGCGCGCGGAGTGCGATGAAATTCTACGCCTCATCGAGGCGTACGTGTGAGCGTTGCGAAGCGACAAAGAGGGTCTCACGCATGCGCAGGCACACGGAAGCACCCACAGAGCTGCATGCGTTTCTTCACTGCACGTGCATTGCGTGCCAAGCACATCATCCCATAGAGAATGTCTGCTCTGGTGTCAGTGCGTGTGCTTGCGCAGGCACACGGATTTACACCCACACACCCACACACCCACACACAGAGAAAACCTTCCCAGAATGGTGTAGTCCTTCTTCCTAAGCGTGTTTTAACGTGTTGTTGCGTTCTCTTTCAGTTCTCTTGCTGATTGCTGGTGTTTCTCCCTTTTTCTTGGCCCCCTTTTTTTCGTTGACTACATCGGCAGTTTATAACACTCACACACACACACACACGCACCCCCACACTTTCGTGCGAACACCAACAGGGGTCTCAGCCTCGCTCCCCCTCTTCCCTAGAGACGGAGCTTTAGTACGCCGATGAGCCCACGTGCCGTGTTGTTTGCCCATGTGCTATGAGGTGTGTGAGGAAGAGACAGATGCATCTTTGCTTTTCTTTCCATGCCGTCTGCTCGCCGCCGGTGCTCGCGCTCTCTTTGGTGTCGATGCCGTTGTGGCTGGTGTCTCGGTGGTGGTGGGTGGTGGTGACTCGAGAGAGAAGGAAGCGAGAAAATAAGGTGACGAGAGGCGAGCTAAGCAGTGCGTTGTAGGCGTTTCAGGTCACTAGGCGGTTTTCTGCGAAGAAGGCAATTGTCATAAGAGCTCTGTAGCTTAGAAGGCCAAACCATGCGTTTGGGGGGGGGGGGAAGGATAGGGTGGGCTAGTCTACCATACGGCCGTGCGCTACTCCCTCTGTTTCTTTCACCCCCTGGCAGCAACTTTAAGCCTCAGACAAAGGCTGCGTTGCGTGACGCAGCGGTAGTGGTGCGTGTTCGTGGTGGAGCGCCGACTGTCCGTCTGTGATGAGCTCTTTTGCCTTCCTCACGGAAAGGGAGGTGAGGGGAGCGCTCTATGGTGTACGTGTGTGTGTGTGTGTTTGCATGCAGTGCTCGAAGCCGATCTTATCCCTCCGCCGTGCTGCTTGCATCGCCCCATCCGACTCCGTAAGCGGGTGTGCAGAAGTGCGGATTACGGTTGGCCCAATTGCACTATTCGTGTATCTCAGTCGTGCGTTGGCTGGCATTGCTTAATTATTATCATTATTATTCGCCTGCGTAGTGACTCCGCACGCATTCCTCTCTCTCCTCCTCTCTACCTCTTATGGCGACGCTCTCTCTCTCTCTCTCTGTTTCCTCTTACACCCAACCACATACACACGCAATATGCGCCCTTTTTTCTCTTCCGCTGCGCGGCGTTAAACCGGATGGACACGCCACCGTCAGTCGTTTCCTGTTTCATATGTGTCCCGACTAAGGAAGGCTTACGGACCAGGACAGCAGCGCACTACGCGGGTATTCATAGCGAACCACAAGGCGCTCTTTGGAGTAAAACATACAGAAATTGCGCCGAGCCAAACTCGGTCAGACGCGCTTTGCCGAAACCACAGCCATTCCATCGCGCGCACCCACGTAGACTCATAGACGCAATCGCAGAATCGATCGAGGAAGAAAAGGCAAGCGCATACAACCCAGGGCTCACACCGGCAAGCATAAAGGAGAGAGGCGGTTACCTTTCTACCCACCTAAGAGTCTCAGTTCGGTTCACAGACGGCAAACACCGTCTTCATTCTCCCTTCTCTTCTCCCTCTTTTCAGGCCCTATTTTGCACTCTTGGCATTGCACCGTGGCTCTTCTCTAGTCTCGCTCCCTTTGTGTGTGCGTGTGATTGGCGTGGGGCGAGTGCTCTGCGTGCTAGCGGCTGTCAGGCCCGGGCGTAGACGCAAGCGAGTCAGGCATTTCTCGTGAAAGAGGTCCACTTGCTACACCCGTGGATACCGACAAGACAGGCCCTACCGTTTTGACATTTTTTTTTCATACGGAAGACGAGACTCAGACCGCCTGCACTGCTTCTTGCGAAGCAGCTTGAAGCCAGCATCGGTCGCTTGCTCAGGCTGATGATGCGAAAGCTCTCTGCTGCTCTCTCAGGTGGCGGTGCGGTGCGTCGTCCGACAGGCCTGCTTGCGCACTCATGGTGCGCTGGGTGCGGTTTGCTGATGCATGGGTCAGTGAATGTGTCGGCAGCCGCGGACGCTTCTGCGGGGAGGGCTACCGCCTCCTGCTTCCTGATCGACGCACGCCGTTTCTACTTTGCCTCCTCGCGCGTCTGCATGGATGAAACCTCGAGTACTGCAGGGCAGCATCAACAGAAGACATCAGATTCCGGTGCACCAGCGGAAACCTCCTCCGCCGCTGCCAACGATAGAGAAAGTGCTCTGGACGTCGCCATGCGTGTCAACAAGATGAAAAAGGCGCACCAGAGCGGTGGCGCCGGCGCCAACAAGAAGGAGATGGAGCAGGAGGCGTGGAATGCCTTGAACTCGCTGACAGAAGACCAAATCAACAACGCAGAAGGGAAGGCAGTATCGTTGCTCTTGAATGCGTGGGCGTACTTCGCCAAATTCTGGGCTAAGGGAAAGGATGGCCCGCTGTGAGAGACACCTCGGAGTGCAGACGCAGTGCGTGGATAGAAGAGAGAAATAAAGAGAGCGCAAAACGACAATGGACGCAGTGCCAGATGAGGGCGCGCGCGTCGAGCCGGCGTCTGGGAAGGGGGAGAGAGGGAGAAGAGCAACGGTTATCGTCTGCGCCCGCGCGCGTCCACCCTGTTCTCCTGTGACTGGGAGAGATCCAGGACGCGGTAGCACATAACCTTGTCTGCCTGCTCCCTCCCTCCCTCCCACTCCTCCGCGACTCAGCGCTGCTTGTTCATTTCAGTGTTCTGTTTTCGCTCGTCCTTTGCGTCATGGAGGGGGGGGGGAGGCTGGGCACGAGCAGTTAGGGGTACGCGCGCATGGCGGGGGGAGTGGATGGCACACCGACCGGCGTGGGGCACGTGCCGTGTAGTTGGATGGAATTTTGCAGCACTCTCCGCTTCGTCTCCTCTTTCACTCTCCCTGCCCTAAGACAGTGGTTGCCTGTCGTGTGCGTGTCTGGTGTGTGCTCTTCTGCGCTTACACACCAGACGCCCCATCCCCTTTTCCTTCCGCCCCCCGTTCCTCTTGCATGCAGGAGAACCATCGCGAGCGTTTGTGCTAGGGCGGGCAGTTTCTTCTCCCCATGCTCTTCTGCACAGCGTGCACGAGGACGCATGCTCTGCTCGTCGCGCGCGCACACACACCCACACGCATACACAGGGATACACAGCCGAGCACACGCTGGCAGGCGCTTTTCGTCTGGGCTGCTCCTCTACCCTCGTCTTCTCTCCCACCTCATTTTCTCAGCTTGTTCACAACGCGCTTTTTCCCCCGTTTTGCCATTCTGAAGGGTCGAAGCAGCAGCAGCAGCAGCAGCACGTGGCGCTGGTGTCGTTACGGTCAGTGTGCTCGTTCGTCTCCTCCTTGCCTAAAAAAAAAACCACCCTTCTCAGTTTCGTGGCTGTCTTCGTCCTCCTCTAAGGAAGAGGAGGGGGAAGTGGAGGAAGGAGGGGATCCACGGCAGCATCCACCACGCGTGTCCATACCAATCCACAAGCACTCGCACAAAGCGATAGACAGGCACAGCTGTCCGTCCTATAGAGGCAAGCGCAGATCGCAGTGTACCCCACTACCAGTCACCCATGCACAGGGGCAAGGAGGAGTGCACTTGTTTATGGGCCCTCTTCACCTCTCTCTCCTGACCAGTCAGCTGTACCCCTTGCTCTGTTGATCAGGTGTGACAGCAACAGAGTAGCCAGCATAATCAAGAGAAGTTCTTGCCCTTGGTCATCGGGATGGCTGTTGCAGCTTTTTCCTCTCTCGCTGACACTTGGTCCTTTCCTTCCCATCCACGTTCCCTCTTCTCGTCACTACTGTGGTATGCGCCTCTTTCTCCATCTCTCTGATCCGCTTTAAAAAGCGAAACAGAAGAAGCCAAGCGTAGCACGTCGACACTAGAACGTACTTCACGTAACGGCGCTGCACATTATACACCGCCGACACGAACGGAAGAGACGCGGAGTGCGTTGCAGGACTAAGCAGAGCGCAGTTTTCTTTTTTACCCTTTCCGTGCCTCCTCCACCGGTGATTTGTGTGGTCTTCTCCCCCTACGCCACCGCCACTCCCTCCAATAGTGCCTCCGTATCGTCACAGCTACTGGAAGCTTTTCCTGATCACTTTAAGCGCATTTTGACTTTCTCACTCGCGCACTCTCTCTCTCTCTCTCTCGGCGCGTGGAATCACCGCTGCGCCGTGCTAGCGCTGCCGTTGACTGTAGTACGCACGCAGAGCGAGAGAGAGCGGCGCAGCGCGCCTTTGCCTTTCGTTTTCGTTCTTTTCTCGCTCTTGCCGTGCCCTCCCCCTCTTCGTTGGCCTCGCCATTCCCCCACGTGTCATATGCGTCCATCGTCGACGTGCACGCCTGCGAGTGACACTTGGCACCGACGGTCACAAGGGGAGGGGGTAGATGGCTCGATTCGGTTGCCGAGCCCGGCAGCCGCAGCGACTTCCGCCTCGCCAAAGACTGTGAGTTGCTCAAAGTGTGTATTTCTCCCACAGCGCGGAGGTGGCCACCGTTTCCGCGCTGCTCTCACAGAGTCGCCGGTGAACATTGCGGTCATCGCGAGGCAGTGCACTTTGTCTCATGGCATCGTGCCCATGACGCTTTCTTATTATTACCGCATATGGTCGCCAGGCGAAGCACTGCTGTCATCGCTCTTGTCATATATGTCGGCTGCACCGTTCCTCTTGCTGCGTTGTTTTCTTTCCAATGCATTATTCTGCTCGGCTTTGACTTTCTCAGTCGCCGCTATACCGATGCGTACCTCGATAAGCGCACGGCGACGCACTGTGCAGATCGCAGCGAGCAGGCAGCATCGAGCCATTGCCCAAGGCGCAGCTGGGCTGCAGCTCTCCCCTAATCGCCAAGGTCAAGGAATGATTGGGGCAGTTATTGCTGTCGATGGCAGAGGCGCGCGATCGGAGCTGCGGCTCGGTGTAGCTGTGCGCGCGTTTGCCACAGCGGCGACGCCGTCCCTCCCCGGAGACAGTGATGCGCCGCCGGCTTCCCTGGAGTCCTTCTTGGACCTCAATGATGCACCTGTGCGTCCTGGGCTCAGCAACAGCAGCGTCGTGAGCGGTGATGCAGCAAGCGCGTCGGAGAAGAAAGAACACACGCATCGTTTTAGGGCCAAGCAGCAGCGCCAACAACACCTGCAGCGAGAAGCGTCATTTCGAGGCAGGGATGGACAGAGAGAGAGAAGAAGAGGCTCGCAGGGCTCTTTGCACCAGCATGAGCACGGCGCGGCCACCCGCAGGAAGAGATTGCGTCACGTACAGACTCTAGTGCAGCAGCAGGAACAGGAGCAGCAGCCGGGCCCTTCACCAAAGAAGGAGATGCGCTTCGTTCACTCGTCTGGTGACCGTGACGGCCCAACTTCCTCGGCGGTGGCGTCCTCGGCCGCAGGCGCTTCTGCCCATGGTCGGCAGGGCTCGTGTCCCGAGAGGCAAAGTGGCGCTGTGAGCGCCTCGACCGCACCCCTGAGAACGGCCGAGGAGGAGGAGGTGAGCACGACATGGAGCGAACCCGCGGGGCGTCGGGGTGGCAGCTGCTCTAAACGGGACCGTTGGAGCGCTGGCGACGCATTCGAGACGACTCAGTCAAGGTGGTCTGCATCATGCGTCCCCTGCATGCCGTCGTCGTTTAACCGGACGCCGGACATTCTCGCAACGACGCTTGGAAACTCGAAATCATTGATGCAGAACGCGTCGCCGTCTCCTCCAATGCCGGCTCGCGAGGTTTACACGAACGCTGGCGAGCCGAACTGTGCTGCGCTGCGCCGACTTGTCAAGTCGCATCCCACCTGCCGAAAAAACTACGAGACACTACGTCGGTGCGAGAAGGTCGCGACTGCATTTGAACGTTGGTGCGCCGAGGCAGTGGCGCACAGCCGCTTGGTGGAGCACTTGGCCTCAGCATTTGGCAGCGCTAGCCAAGTGGGGGCCCCGGTCCGCCTCCTCCTCACAGGTGCCTCCGACAGAGTTGTAATGGCTGACGCAGGGGACGAAGCGGCTACCTCTACCAGCATGTCAGCAGCCGAGACGCTGGCAGTGCTGGAGGTGCCGCTTTCGGTGGTGGAGTGGCTCAACGAGCCCATCGTCGTGCCGGAGCTGGGTGCAGGGACCCTCGTAGAGGCTATGAACAAGGTGCTATCACTTTCGAACGTGAACAAGGAGCCTGTGAGCAACATTGATGGCGCTGGTGCTGGCGAGGCAAATGACTCGCCGGCTGCACTGTATCGATGTGAAAGTCACGAGGCGATGAAGATATGGTATGACGCGTGGGGGCGCCTCGAGGACTATCGCAAAGCGGGGGCAGGCCCACCCAACGGTAACCCTGCGCCGGCGGCGCCATCGTTGAAAGCGTCCATGGAGTTGTGGCACCGTAGACAATGTGCACTGCAGTATGTGTTACTCTCTCATTTGACTGAAGGCAGCTGTCCTTCAGTAGGCGCTGCACTGCGCGCCTACAAAGCAGCTTGTGAGAGCGTTGACACTCGCGACGTGCCTCTGGTCGTCTGCGGCCCTACAGCAGCTGCCGGCACCAGCTGCGCACCAGCTCAGCCTGACGAGCACGCACCGCTGCGGCCAGACCAAGTCGTGGAGGGGGCAATGCGAGAGCTGCTTCCCTATCTTGCCGAGTTTCTCCAGACGCTGAGCGCCTTCAAGGCCGCCCGCGAGGAAGTGAAAATGCAGGCGGAGTACCATGCACTAGGGGAAAGCGCAACAGCAGTGCAGTCAAAACCCGGTACAGTAGCTGCTGCCGCTGCCCATGGAGCATACACACGTCTGTGCCGTGTTGCGCGTCGATTTCGTGCGTCACCGCCGGCGCAGCTGCACCCGCAACCCGCAGCCTCTGGTGCCCCAGGTAAGCACTGTAGCGACGGTTGCCGTGAGGATGAAGAGTTATGCACCGCGGCCCAGCAGTACCTCATGTCGATTTCGAAGGTGGACAAAGTGGCGTCTCATTCAGGCCAGTCACCATCAGAGCTGAAGAGTGCGGCGACTGACACCAGCGCCCATGAAGAAGCTGGAGCACAATTGCCATCAATGACGTTGGCTGAGCAAGCGGGTGCGGTACCGACCTACAGCGCAGCAGTGCTGGACATCTGCATTGGCGTCGTTCTGCGTTGTCTTCTTTTTTACTTCCCAGCGCTTTCTGCAAACGACAGGCGCTGCGTGCTGCAGCAGCTCAACGCCCCTTGGCTGACACAAGCGGCTGAGGGGAGCGCTCGAGTTGCGTGCTGGTCAGCTTTTTTCGGTGTTGCCGATCTTCTCTCCAGGGCCCACGCCCAAAAGCGTCAGGAGCGTGTAGCTGCGCTGTCACCCGCCGCGGTAAAGCTCCGTGGTGGCGGCAGTTTGAGCTCTTCTTTGCCCTTCTTTGACCACTTTACGCTCTCGATGCTGCAAGGCGTGGTACGGGAGCTGCGCTTTTTGTGTTGGCCCACGGTGCTGAATCATCACTCAAGCATCGTGCAGCACTCCCTGTGCCTCCCGTCAACGGTATCCGTGGCATCTCCGTCGCCTTCTTCATTGGCGACACCAGCGTCAGACCAGCAGCAGCAGTGGCGTTCATCTAGTGAGACTCTGCATGGTGACAGCGCACAAGGCACGGCCGCATCATCAACGGCCGTCAGAGCTCCGTCGCGCTCCCCGCAACCTCGTGCCCCTGCGTGGAGCGACGTCATCGCGGTTGCGCGAGCCAGCGAGCGCAGGCAGCGACTGGGCTACGAGCTACTCGTTCTCTTCTTTGGCGCTTTGCAGTGTGGGAAGGCGCTCTCGTTTGCAGCACCCGTCCCCGCCACTGCTGGCACTGATAAGGCTGCTGCTGAGAAAAAGGCTTTGCCGCATCGTCGGCTTTATGATAAGCGCCGACTTAACACCATCTGCATCTATGTGCTTGACGTCGATCGTTTCATTACGGAGCGGATGCGTACCTTGTGGTCGGAGGGCGATCCGTGGCCGCTGCTGCGTACTCAGTCCTCCCCTTCGACTGGACATGCGGCGTCACCGCCTGACTCGCGTTCTGCACTTATGGAGCTGCTTGCAGAGCAGACTGCGCACCCGTATGGGCTTTCTCGCTTGGCGTTCTGCGCCTTCAGCGCTTCCCTCTTACAGAGCTGGTCGACCATGTCGCTTCACCGCGCCCAGATCCTCATGATGGCCTTACAACGGGCTGTGGCAGCTCCTGCTGCACTGACACTGCGCTCGCTACTTGTCACCCCACATCCGGACACCCAGGCAGGCTGGCAGCTTAGCGGCACCAGCTCCTCTGCCCCATCATCACATGCGATTCAGCTGGCTGCGCGCCGTGCCGAGTGGCGAGCGGTGGCGCCGGTGATGGCCCTTTACACCGCACGCGCGTCTCCGTCTTTGTGGAGCACAATGTGGGTCTACGTCTCGTCTGAAATGGAGTCTCTGCCGCGGCGAGTAGAGGAGATGATGGTGACAGCACATGCAAGCGCAGTCGATAGGCACGGTGACGATGTTGCAGCTTACGAAGAGCAACGCGGGGAGAGTGGTGGGGTGCACGCGTGCTGCAAGGAGTTAGAGGAGTTGGCGACCATGTGCGCATGGCTGGTTGTAATGGCGCCGTCAGTCTGCGGCGAGCAGCCCGCTGGCGCTGGTGTTGCTATGCCAGCTGCTGTGCAGGGGTCTGTACTGGAATGCGTCGATCGCGTGACGGTCGAATTTGCGCACTGTGTCCAGGGAGTTCTCGCTATGTGGACGCAGACTGGCGCGGGCGCCGATGCGGCTGAGCAGCTGCTGAATCTGTTTCCGAGGTGCCCCAGTGCCACGACAGCGCCAATGAAAAGTCCTCCTGCAGATGCGCAGGGGATGGAAGAAGCGGATGAGGCGGTGGCGCTACTCGTGCGATTGGCAGAGACGGCGCAGGCACATGTGTGGACCAGTGCGCTGCATGACGCTGTGGGAGGATGGATCACGAAGACTCGCTGCCTCCATGCCCAGCCGCGAGCGCTCATGGAAACTGTTCAGCTTATGACACCAGCGGAGGTCTCTGCCTCTGCTCCCTCCACAATGTCAGCAGCAGCAGCAGCAGTAGCAGGGCTGTGTGTTGCAGACGATCGTTCCCTGGCAGGTGAGACGGTGGCGAGCGTCGTCAGCGACACACCTGTGCTGACGGCACCGCCCGACTTGGATTCGGCGCTGCTTGGCTGGTGGCGCACCATGGCGGAGGAGGACGTCGGTCTACCGTCGGAACGTGTCTACCTCGGGCAAGTGTACACAGAGCTTCTGCGGATTGTGTCTGCTCGCGTGGGCCTGGAGCTGTTGACCCCTTTACCAGAAAAGGCGCACACAGCGTACCCATTGGATGCTGAGGGAGATTCGGGGTTGGCAGGCAAAAGCACCGGTAGGTGCGCAGTAGAGAGCTGTGGCGAGTCAAGGACGAGTTTGACGGGCAACACGTCTGTCGGCGGCGCAGCAGACCAAACCGTCTTCTCTGCCGCAGAAGTCGTCGTCATTGTACGGGTGCTGAGCAGCATTGCGGCACGCAGCGCCACTGTGGCGACCTTGGGCCTGCCTACGGAGCGCATGCTCGGATGCGGTGCGTTCGGCAAGACGTCGTCTGCTAGCTCCGCAGAGAACGCTGTGGGTGGCGAGACAACTTCTGGTAACCGTGACTCCATCCTCGACTCGTTACGTCGCGTCGCTGTGCACGCCACTGTGGCGGCCGTAAGAGCACCGTCTACCGCAACGCCAGGTTCGACAACGTCAAGGGACGCAAGTGCGAACGGCCTCTCAACCACAACTGACGGGGGTGACAGCAGCGCCCCTATTAAAATTGGTGGTGCGGAGGGGACTACTGAGCATGATCGAGACAGTGCTGCTGTCTTATCTGCCCAAAAGGCAGCCCAGCGCATCGAGGAGGCACTGCTGCGCAGCTTGACAGCGCACAGCGGTGTGCTGCCGGCGGCAACGATGGTGGAGGCGACGTGGCTTCGACTTTTCCCCTTGTCAGCGATGCAGAAACTCATTGATCATCGAGAGTCGCCTGCCACCATTGCAGCTGACCTAGTCGCTACGCCGCGAGGCCTGTCATTCACCGCGCCTTCGTGCAGGACCATGAGTGGCAAGTCATCGAACGCGCAGCCAACTGTGCACTCCGACCTCGCCAGCGCAGCAGCAACGTTGCCGTCTCCACATTCTCCCTGTACCACCGCTGTCACATCCGACTCGGCTCAACACCTCAATGGGTCACTGCGGGAATCGCCGTCGCCGTGGCTGCGCAAGTTGCACGATGCGGTTGTCACGAACCGCCACTCCTGTCACGTCAGCATCTGCCTTGTCTCGTCGTTGTACTCCGTCCTGGCAGCTCCGCAGGAGCGTGGTGACTCTACTCATCCTCACTCAGCAGTCACTCGTTGCGGCAACAGTAGCGACGCGGGCAGCGCTGCCTCTGCATCGTGCAACGATATCTCAGAGGCCGCTTCATCTCGCGTGGAGAACTGTGGTGGTGGCACAGACGCGTCGTTGCTCGCCACGTCGCGTCTCCGAGGGTTCTTGACAAGACTGCGCACGAGCTGCGCCGAGGCCGTCGTACTTCTTCATGCGAGAATGCAGCACACTGATCTTACGACCGCGTCCGGCAAGGGTAACGCGAATGGCGGTGGCGGCAATGCATCCCAAGTGGGCTTGGCATCATCGGCGTCTGCAGGCGTTTCAGTGGCTGGTGATGATGACAACGGTGGTGCTGAGGCGAATACGTCGCATACGGCCGCGCCGCAGCAGGAGCATGGACGACGCTTCTGCCACGTACTGGTGGTGGCAAGTGAGCTTCATGAGCGCCTATCAGCCTACACAGAAGCACTCACCTGCGCCGCAGCGAGCTGTAACAGAGCAGAGCAGCGTGATGGCGTGGGCAAGTGGCGTACGTTCCGAAGCGGCAAGGCGGAGGGAGTGCGCCGTGAGCTCCGCCTCTTGTACACGTCTCTGCTCGATTCGGTGTCCGAATTTGTGCCGTATGGCGAGCACGGGAATGCGGTAGAGGTGATGCAGATACTAGGCATCATCACTTGCCGCATGCCGTGGCAGCAGTACGCGCAAGAGTCACTCGCGCCTGCACTGCCTGTCGAGAAGGATCGGCAATCTGGCGGTCCTTCGAGGGACGAAACAGGGGTCGCTGCAGCTCCGCTTGAGAAGCGAGGGGATGGCATGATGGAGGCCGGCGCTGCTGCTTGGTCGAGCGCGCCCGAAGACGGTGATGCAGTAGGTGTTTCTGTCGATCCCCTCCTTCTCTGCTTTAGGGAGCAGGTGACGCGGCTGATGCCGTACGTGGATGCTGAGGTGCTTCGGTGCACAAGGGCGCGGTCTCCCCATTTGTTGAGCTTGGCGCTGATCAGCAGCGCAAAATCATCTATCGAGTACGCGTTGTGCAGGGTTCCAGTCAGCTCTAGTCGATCCATGCATCGTTGGGAGGGGACGAGCGCCACCGCTGTGGAGGCGATGCGTTCGGGGGCCGCCGTCGTTCTGTCACCCATTCCCCGGATGGCAGCGAGTATGGGCGTCTCTGAAGGCGCCAGTCGTGATGCCACAGGCGCACCAGCGTCAGGTCGTCTGGGACTTTCTACGCAGCCTCTCTGGTCGCAGGTCCCACTCGAGTCTCTGCTGCACCGTGTAGCTATGGACCGGGTTGTGGCACCGCGGCACGCACTCTACCTGTGCCTGCTGGCCGTCAATGCACCGGAGTTTTCAACGATGCTTCTACCCCTCACCTACTACCTGCGCGACGCGCGCGCGAGGATTTCGTGGGGGATGCTGGAGGTGGTTTTCAAGGCTGTCGCCGTCTCTGCGGCGAACTTCCAGCGGCACAGCCAAGCAGAGATGTTGCTACGTGATGACCATCCTTCGCCATCGTCCACGCCGTCACCCGGATCAGATCAACTACCAGGTGGCGTTACCTCTTCTGCAGCAGGTCGTGCGAGCCCAGTCTCCGCGTCGGAGCGGCCCCGACACGGTGGGAGCGGTAGTGATGCACCGCCGCGCGGCGGACTCGCGCTGCCGCGGTTGCCGACGGAGGGCTCGTCGCTGCGCGTGGGGGAGATGAGGTATCCAGGGGGTAGCAGCAGCGCGGCGTCGGTGCCACTCTTTCGCTCTGCTGCCGTACCGTCTACCATGGGAAATGCGCCTTTGCAGCTGCGCCACGCTTGGGGCGACCTCGCTCGCCGCCTCCTTCACGAAGAGGATGATGTAGCCCTGTGCGGCTTCTCACTATGGGTGTCGGCGCTGTACTGCGGCGCTATGGTGAACTGCGCTGGGACGCAGGTGTTCGAGCAGCTGCTGGCGTGTCTCGTCTTTGGCCCCACGACCCCAGCAGCCTCGGCGGCAACCGTCACAACGCGGATCTCCACGCTGGACGCTGTAGGCTGGACGCTAGTGCTGGAGGCGTGCGGCACGGCGTTGGACCACCACTGCCGTCAGGCATATCAGACGCTGCTGAGGGACGAGTTCATCGCTTTCCTGGAGCGCGCTGCATCTTGTGTGCACGGTAACGGAGGCGGCGCTCCAGCAACTTCCGCCTCGTCTGTCTTATCGTCGACAAGGCCGATTGTTGCAGCAGCTGAGTCGTGGCAGGTGGTGCTCGACGACGAGATTCCCTTCGCAGGGGCCTGGCGCTGTGGGCTGTTGGAGGCCATTCCGCAGCTGTTTCTCGAGGACGCCGAGTTTTGGTGCCGCGTGAAGGGCTGTGTCGAGTCGTGGTGCGCTGTGATGTCTCTCGACCCAGCTGAGGTGGCCAGTGGGCCGCCATCTGCGCAAAGGAGATCCACGTCGGCGTTGCGGCGGTCGTGGGTGAGGCAGCTACAGCAAAGTTTCAACTGGGCGGTGCAGTGCGCCGGTCAGTCATCTCTCTCGTTCAGCGACACATGGACTACGGAGACGGCGGGAGCAGATGCGCATTCAGTGGCTGAGTGGATGCGGATGCAGCTGGAGGCTCTGCAGACGAGCGGTAGCCCAGTGGCAAACCCGACGGTCACACCGCCGAGCACCTCCCCGCCGCGTAGGAGGCAAACGGCGCTCCTTCGTCTCTAAGCAAAAGCCATGAGGATAGCGGACCGTCTTTTCCGAGAGGGAATTTCAACTTCGATCACTTCTATCCCAGCGTTGGAGTAGGGCCGTGACGCAAGACGGTCATCTTGTGTCGCGCGCGTGCTGCTGGAAGAGCCCAACTTGGGGGGGGGGAGGGGGCGTGAGTGAATGGAGGAACAGCGGTGTGAAGTGGACAACCCCGGCCTCCCCTGCACTCCATCCACCGCTGTGCTCACTTGTGGCATTTTTTACATGTATGCCTGTAGTCGAAGATGCAGTGCCCGTGATCACAGACTGGCGTGCGAGGAGGTACATTATGCACTTGTGGAGGAGAATAAGAGCAGACAAAATAACGGTGAAGCGAATGCCCCTCTGAGGTGAGTCCCCCCCTTTGCCCATACCCACCGAAACCTACACACACACGCGCACACACATGGGGTGCGAGACGAGACGCCGGGGGGGGGGGAGAAGCGAGTTCGCCGTGCATGCGTGCTTCTGCGCAGGTGTAGGGTATATGACTGGTTCACGGTCGGATCAGGCGTCAATGACCCATACACATAGCCACACACACACACCTTTAGCGCCTTTCCCCCGAGTTCTCTCATCTTGTTCACCCTTCCTCTCTCTTTCCCTCTTCGCCTCTCTTTCTCCTCCCCACATTCCCCACACTCTGGTATCAAGGCTACTCGGCGTGCCCAGAACTGCTGTTCGGCACAATCCCTGCCTCTCCACCCCTCTTTGCTGTTCTGCCTTCTTCATTTCCCTCCCCCTTCCCTGCCTGTCTTAATCTCAGCTTCTCTTTCGGTAGAGGGCCGGGCAAGGCGTGAGAGAGAGACAGGCTCCTGTGCGACTCGAGGAGGCGGCACACACACATCCCCAGAGCGATACAGGCGTCCACAGCGTACTCTCTTCCACAGCCGCTGAACCGCCTCATAGACACCCTCACACACTAAGACAGGGAGCTTATAACTTTATACTGCAGTTTGGTGTTGCCATCCCCGCGTAGGAGATTGGCTGCAATCTGTGCACACGCCTCCCCATTTCGCTCGTGTTGAGGGTGCCAACGTAGGGAGCATCTTGCGCGTGTGCCTGTGATTCCCCCCTTCTCCCCGTTACCGCGCACGCGCTCTCTCTCTCTCTCTCCCGCGCCCATATATATATACGTACTTAACTAATGCCGTGGCGCAGCTCACACTTTTGGCAGTAATCGCAGCGAACGTGGTCGCTTTACGATGATGCTCCGCCAAACTAGCGCATCCCCACTCTCGCCTGAAGGCAAATCGGCGCGGTACCTCGTTGTAATCGAGGTGAGGACCACAGCCGATACCGCTGCCTGGCCCGAGCTCAGTAGTCTCGTCCGATCCTACGTGCGCGTGCAGGCCAGCCGACGACTGACCGCGGGACACCTGCCGCCGTTTCTTCCCGGCGCCACCATCTCCCTGGCAGACGCGCCACCTCTTCTGAGAGATGATGTTGTGTCGGTGCGAGTGTGCGATGTCTCCTTCCCGATAGGCTGCTCATGGACAAACGTGGAGGAGGTGTGTTTCTGCATGCGACTTTACCGACTCTGCGGCGAAGCTGGCTGTACGCCACTCTCAGCTGTCGCGTCCACCCCGGCCGCTCAGTCGTCTCTGCCAGCGTGGTGCACGGCTGACAACATGCACCGCGGCGGCGAAGACGACAATACGTCGAGCTTCACTCTGACGCCCCTGCCGCACGTCTCACTGGAGGGCCAGTGGGAGTCGCTGCACTACGGCGAGAGTGAGGCAGCGTCAATTGCGTTCAAGCGGGACATTGTGAGCTATGTGGACACCGCCATGCGTTTCGCCCGCGCCGGGGTTAGCCCCAACGTCGTAGCGTGGAATCGACTTGTTCTTTTCCACGGCCCACCAGGCACGGGCAAGACGTCGCTGTGTCGCGCCCTGGCGCAGAAGCTATCGATTCGCCTCGCCTCCTCGGTGTATGCTCGGGCGTGCCTTTTAGAGATCAATGCTCACAGCTTGTTCAGTCGCTGGTTCAGCGAGAGCGGCAAGCGAGTGCTGGAGCTGTTTGAGCAGGTGCGCTGCATCGCTGACGACAAGGAATGCTTGATTTGCTGCGTGATGGACGAGGTGGAGAGCCTCGCGGCGGCTCGCGCCTCCGCGATGAAGGGCAATGAACCCTCTGATTCCATTCGTGTGGTGAATGCGCTGCTCACGCAGATAGACCGACTACAGGACTGCCAAAACATCATTGTGCTCGCCACGACCAACTTGACAGCGGCAATTGATACTGCACTGCTGGACAGAGCGGATAAGCGTGTGCATGTTGGCCCGCCAGGCCTGCAGGCACGCTTCCTCATACTATATGCAAGCGTGCAGGAGCTGCTGGACAAAGGGTTGGTGGCTGCGCCGCAAGCCGGGACGTCAGTGCTGCCCGACGAACCGAACTGGCTCTCTGCTGCGAACGAGCCTAGTGAGAAAGGCCGAGCGGTACCCGAGGGCAACGTGGGTACGTACGGGAGTCTTGACAGTCATTCACTGAATGGCGGCGGCGGCACTAGCGACGCTGTCCACATGTGGAATGAGGAGCTCAACGCGTCGCATGACAGATCTAGTAGGTTTCACAAACCCCCGCTGGAGGCGATGGCGTCGCCCACGAGTCTGGGAACGGTTTCTGCTCCGCACCCAGCACATCACCAGCCACCGTTGCACTGCTTATCTGGAGCAGCATACACGATCAGTACGCTGCTCCATCATATTGCGGAGGTGTGCGCGGGGCTAAATGGCCGCACCTTGAAGAAATTGCCGTTCTTGGCTTACGGGGCATGCATGTGCAGTTTCTCCTCCTCCAGCGGCTGCGGTGGCAGCGAGTCGGCCTGGCAGGTCAATCAGAGCGGTAGGGTCGATGCGCCTCTGCCGCTGCGCGACTACCTGGAGGCGTTGTTCAAGGCTGCACAGGAGGCTGCTGCGATGGCGTTATTCGATGCCAATCGCAGTGCCTAAAGCCGCTTTCTCGTGACACAGATGAACTGCGTGACGTTACCTGCTCGCCTCGTCTATTTCCCCATCCCGCCCCTCCCTCTTGCTCGTTCTCGAGACGACTCTAGAAGAGCGGCATGCAGCACAGATCACGGCGGCATACCTACGCATCTACGTAAAGACAGGCCGAGATACATGCCCACCACCCACCTCCCTCTTCCTCCGCCTCCCACCCACGCGCTCTTCGTTCTCTTTTCACGTCTGTCAGTAATTCTGCTTTGCCAACACAGAAAAGAACCAGAAAGAGATGTGAACAGTGTGATGAGGAGTGGCAGTCTGCGTTCCTCGGTCAACATCAGTCGCATTGCTGTTGTCGGGTGCACCGCAGCGGTCTGTTTCGGACTCCACTTCTGATTCCCCAAACGGAAAATCTCTCTCTTCTTCCTGCTCCGCTATTCCTCCACCCATCCCCACCCGCGTACTCGAACAGGTGATGAGACAGGAAGCCTTGCCGAGCACTTCACGGGAGCGCGTGAAAAAAAAATGCTGAGAATGAACGGGGTAGGAGGGGGATGGAATATGTTGCTGTCTACCTCCTCCCTGCTCCCCACTCCTGCTGCCTTCAAGCGCTTGATGCTTGAGCGCTCCTCTCGGGTGTGTGAGTCGAGCGGATCTGGGCTGGGTCGTGGTCGCTCTCTCGCTAGGCCTCGTTTATGACATTGCAGCCGTTCTCGGTGTGCTTGGACGTCCCACTCTACTCCTCCGCTCCCTCCTCTCTTTCTCCCTCTTTTGCAGGATTCACCGGTTTCCTTTTCCTTCTCCGTTCTGCAGCCGTGCGTACGTGCGGCCGAAACGCACGTACTGCTAGGCCCCCGCCCTTTCCTCGCTTCTTCCCGACGCCATTCGCGGTTGCCTGTCCCCCCTCTCTCTGCCCTACTGTTTGTGGTTCCGGTTGAACATCGACACCAGCATCAGGTACTCGATCAGGGGTGCCGGCCGGCTTGAAAGTGCGCTTGTTGACGGTGTGATGGGTCGCAATGTGTTAATGGTGGCTGAGAAGCCGTCGCTGGCTGAGAGTATTGCGACGATCTTGAGCAGTGGAAGCTGCTCCCGCCGCACCCGTGCGCTGCCAGTGTACGAGTACATGGGTAGCTTTATGGGCAGTCCAGCGTACTTCAAGGTGACGAGCACCACCGGCCACGTCTTCTCATGCGACTTCACCTCTCAGCACCAAAACTGGGACCGCACAGAGGAGGAGCAGCTCTTCACCGCGCCGATCGTGTGGAAAGATACGTCAGAGAAGGTGACGCATCACCTCGAGCATGAGGCGAAAGGCTGTGATACGCTGGTATTGTGGCTCGACTGTGATCGGGAGGGGGAGAACATTTGCTTTGAAGTGATGCAGGTCGTGCGGCGGGAGATCTACAACAACAACAGCATCTTTCGCGCGCACTTCTCAGCCATCACGGCGGAGGAGATTTTCCACGCCTTCTGCAGTCTCGGGAGGCCGAACAAGAGCATCAGCGACGCGGTGACATGTCGGCAAGAGCTGGACCTGAAGGTTGGGGTGGCCTTTACCCGATTTCAGACAAAGTACTTCCAGGGCAAGTATGGCGACTTGGATGCCAGCGTCGTTAGCTATGGGCCGTGTCAGACACCGACGCTCGGGTTTTGCGTACAGCGCCACGATGAGATCCTCAACTTCAAGCCTGAGAACTTTTGGCGTCTCGTCCCGGTCGCCTCGCGCAGCGGTGCAGTACTGCAGTTTGACTGGGATCGCGGGCGTGTCTTCGATGAGACGATGGCGCGGCTCATCCTTCAGCGCATCACGAAGAACGGTAAGGTTGCCACCGTCACCAATATGTCCGTTAGCAGTGACACGCGTCCGCGACCGACCGGGCTCAACACTGTGGATCTCATGAAGATTGCAAGCAAAGCACTTGGCATCGGTCCCCACTACGTGATGACAATCGCCGAGAACCTGTACATCCGCGGCTACATTTCGTACCCCCGTACCGAATCCACAGCATACCCGCCATCCTTCAACCTCGTTGGCGCCCTCGCTCAGCAGAAAAACCACCCCATATGGGGGGGCTACGTGACGGCGCTGCTGCAGGGAGGGCACGTGCATCCCAAAGCAGGCAAAGACGCCGGCGATCACCCACCTATCACGCCAATGCGAAGCGCCTCACCTGGGGAGCTATCTGGGGATGAATGGCGCATATTTGAGTACATTACGCGGCATTTCATTGCTTCCGTGTCACCAGACTGTCGTCTCATCAAGACGAAGATTACGATCGAGCTTGGAGGTGAGTTGTTCAGCATCTCGGGAAAGGTAGTCGAGGACCCTGGATTTACAGAGATCATGCCGCACGCCCGTGTCGAGGACGACAGGATGCCAACCGGCGTCAACAAGGGCGACTCCTTTCAGCTGTCTGATGTGCGGCTGCAGGCGGGGCAGACGCAGCCGCCGTCGTACCTGACGGAGTCGGACCTGATAGGGTTGATGGAGAAGAACGGGATCGGAACTGACGCGTCGATCTCTACCCACATCAATAACATTGTAGAGCGCGGCTACTGCAGCGTGCAGGCGGGGCGTGTCATGAAGCCATCAAAGCTTGGCATCGTGCTCATCCACGGCATCAAGGCCATCGACCCGGAGCTGGTGCTGCCACTGGTGCGCAGTCGTGTCGAGGAGTACGTCACCCACATCGCTGAGGGTCGCGCGCGGCTCGAAGACGTGCTCAGCTACTCACTCGACCTCTTCTTCTCTAAGTTCAAGTTCTTCAAAGAGCACATCGACATCTTTGATGGCCTTATGGGTGCCTCCTTCTCTGCCATCTCGGCGACCGGGAAGCCGATTACACGGTGCGGCAACTGCATGCGCTACCTAAAGCACCTGAACACCCGCCCCCAGCGACTCTACTGCCCGTACTGCGAGGTGACCTTCGCCCTGCCGCAGGGTGGCACCGTAAAGCCGTACTCCGGCTTCACATGCCCCATTGACAACTTCGAGCTCGTCGTCTGCCACATCGACGGCGGCAAGTCCTTTCCCATCTGCCCCAGTTGCTACAACAACCCGCCGTTCGAGGAACTGCCCTCCGCCCTACAACATCACAACCGTGGGAACGGCGGAGGGGCGACGGCGAAAGCGGCGCCATCCACGCGGCATATGGCGTGTGACGAGTGCCGCCACCCGACGTGCGAGCACTCCCTCGCCACGAACTACGTGTGCGACTGCGTAGACGGCTCCTGCCCCGGTAGCATGGCCTTCGTCCCCCGGACAGCAGGGCAATGGAAGGTGTGCTGCAATGCATGCCCCATGATGGTGAAGCTCCCACCGACGGCGCAGCGGGTGTACGTCACTGCCGAGGAGTGTGCCGAGTGCGCCGCCAATTGCCTCGATATCATGTTCCCCGAGGGCAAGAGCGTGTTACCCAACCGCAAGGACCGCATTGTTGCGTGCATCTTCTGTCATCCAGGGCTGAGCCCGCTCTGCGAGGAAGTGCGTGGCCGTGTAGGCAACTTCCGCCGTATCGGTGGCGCCGCTGCTGGGGGTCGTGGCGGGCGAGGCGGCCGTGGGCGCGGACGTGGTCGTGGGCGTGGCAACCGCGAAGATCGCTGGTGAGCGCGCCGCCGCCCCTTAGGTTGTTCCCCAGTCGCGGTAGTGGGGCGTGAGTAGGCAAGGCGGTGATGCGCGTGTGCCTGCGCCCGGCTGTGGTGTGGGACGATGACACGTGCCGCGTCTCTCTTTTTCACGTTGTCCATACGCGCGTCGTTTTTTTTGTGTGTGTGTTTGGTGTGCCGTTTCACGCATGTTTTGCCCCTCTTCTCTGCCGCGGGCCGGCGTGACTCATCAGCGCTGCACGTTTCGCTCCCCCCTCCCTTAGCTGTGTGTGTGTGTGTGTGTGCCCGTACTTCTCCCTCTGCCCACCCCTCCACCCCTTTACCGTCACAACCGATTTGAATCACAGACAAGAGAGAAGCTCAAGACATCCTCTCTCCCGCTAACGCTCACAAAAACAAACGGGTACACCGAGCGGAGGTTAGTTCTCGGTGACATCGCGTGCTGTGGGTGCTGCGTGCTGGTGGTGTCGCTAAGGTAGCGGCGTGTGCGACAGCGCAGCTGGGTGACGGCTGCTTTTCCTTTTCTCTTGCTCCAGCTAGGAGTCGTCTTCGCCGCAAAGCTGCACCACTACGTATTTTTCAACAGCAGTGCGAGAGTGCGTCGATGGCTGGGCAGCGTCAACCAGTGTCCCACCTCTCCACCCACACACTACGATGGCGTCACCACCCCCTCTTTTATCCTTCCCTCCCCCCCTCTCTCTCTCTCGCTAGCTCTGAACCCTCCCTGACTGCATCTTCCTCTCCTTCTTTCCTTTTTGTATCCCTGACGCCGGTTCCACTACTCGCCTTCCTTGACTGCAGTCATGTAAAATCCCTCGTGTTACCCCCCCTCCCTCCTCGCCGACCTATCATCACCTTTCCCCCTTTCCAGCCCTTTCTTTCCCTCGGTATAGACTCCCTGCCCCCCCCCCCCCCCCTGTGTCCCCTGCATGGTTTCGTGTGTGTATTTGCCACCTTGCATCGCGCCGATACGCACCGAGGCACTGACAGCGCGTAGCGCCTTATCGCAGTCTCCCCCCCCCCCCCCCATTAAGAATCGAGGTTCTTGACAAGGACCAAGAAGAGAGGTAAAGGCAGCAGCGCTGTAGCTGTTCTCGCTGTCCTGTGCCCGCTAGTCACACCAACACCTCTACCCGCACACCCTAGCACACACGCAGAGGTTTCATCTACCATCTTGCTTCCACGCTCCTCTTCGCTCGCTTTTACAGGTGCTTCTTGAAAGAGGTCTAACTCAGAACCTGACCAGTGAAGCGAGGCGCGTTCATTTGTCGAGCAGTACGTGCACACACACACATCCTTCGAGGGCCCTTTTCTGTTGTCGCTATTTTGGTAGCCCGGGATGCCTACCGACTTCCACCACCAGCACAAAGCGGAGGGCCGGAGCGGGGACGAGTCCAGCGTGAACAACAAAGGTGGCGGTTATGGCGCCCCCAGCACTCAGCACGCGACCACGACGCACTCTACCAAAGTCGGTGGGTGGAGGACGGGTGCGGGCGGCGCAGGTGTGACAGCGCAGCAGCTGCGCCGCTTCGATGTTTTGCTTCATCGCTCGGAGAATCGCGAGTGCTTTGACTGTGCGACGAAGCACCCACGATGGGCGAGCACCAACCTCGGCGTTTTCTTGTGCCTCCGTTGCGCCGGCATTCACCGCTCCATGGGCACGCATATATCGAAGGTAAAGTCGACAAACATGGATGCCTGGGCAGATTCTATGATGTTTCTGATGGAGCATGTCGGCAACGCGCGAGGACGACTCTTGTACGAGTACGAGATGCCACCGTTGGCACGCGTGACCGGCACGACCGACGGCACTGTGGTTGAGAGAGTCATTCGCTCCAAGTATGAGCGGAAGTTGTACTATCACCCTAGCTTCACAGAGCTCTTTGCACAGTTCATGGAGACCCCGATCGAGGAAGTGAATGGCGACGGGACAGGCACTTTGCCTCCTCCGGGAGGGAATTCACCGCCGCCTCAACTCGACACGCGAGGGCAGGCGCAGCAGCAGCACGTCGTGCTTGAGGAGCTCTGGGGTGCGCCTGTGTCCTCGCCCAGCACGAATCAGCCATGTCAGAAAGTGACCCAGGGTGTGATGGGCGCGCAAACAAGCATTACGGAGCTCTTCTCCCATGCTTATCCGACTCATCCGACCTGTGTTAGTTCTGTGATGGTTAACGGCGGTACCAACCCGAGGCCTACTGCATGGGGAAACATGGGTGCGCCGTTGTCGTCCGTACCACCGATGAGTGCCAACAGCGACTTGGGCTGGTTTGACGCCCAGTTTGGTGGGGCGGGAAGCAGTCTACTTGGCCCCACTAGCGGCGGTGTGCAGGGCGAGGCGCCTTTGGCGAAGAAGCCGGACTCGCCATCGAATGTGTCGACAGCATGCGGTAACGTGGAAGACCTGTTTACTGGCAGCTGCAGCAGCCACACCAAGAACGAGATTCTCTCTCTGTTTGACTCTGCACCTGTCACTGGGGCGTATGAACAGATGAGCAGCAGCATGAAGGCACATACGGGCAGGTACCCGATGGCGTGGCAGCCCCAGGAGGTGAAGTCACACAGCCCCGCGAAGTAAGGGGAAGGGACGGCGTCCCATTGCCTGAGAGAAGGGAGGAAGAACGACGGCCGTTGCGCCTCCATGGCGTGTGCTGCTTCTTGTCGGTGCACGTGTAGGCCTATATATGCCTATGCCTGTCCGTATTGGTGCGTGGGGTTCTGCGCTTGCGCAATCAAAGAAGAACGTGAGAAGGTGCCGAGGGGAAGGCTGCACCTCTCTTTAACGTACATCCGCTTCCGCTTTATTTTTGTGCTTCTCTCTCTTGCTGTTGTTGGCCCTTGTCCTGCTCCCGATTGCTCTGTTTCGCCATGGTTCGTCTCTCTCCCTCCCTCCCTTCCCCTCCCTCTATCATGCTCTCTCATTCCACAACGCAACAGAGGGGGTAACAGAGTTGGCAGTGATGCTCCGCAGGTGCAGGTCTCTTCCTATTTTCCTCTTTTCCTCGTTTCAAGTCCCTACAATCGCATGCGTGCGGCTGCCGTCGGCTTCTGGCAACGTCCTTCGAGGCGAGTGTGCGTGGCCCATGGGTGCAAACGGAGCGTTGTGATATCTATCCAGCTGTCGCTATGGGTGATTTTGGCCTCACGACGTCTGACTCTCCTCCTCTCTACTTTGTTAGTGTATTCGCGGTAGTTGTTTGTGCCGTCGTCTTGGCAGTGCTTGTGGGCCATCCGTGCTGGCTCATACCTTCAGGAAAGGTAAATTCCACTCTGTTATGGTTTCACCGTGTGCTCCCTCTCTTTCTCCGTGACTACGCATGTCTTTCCCGCTCCTTTCTTTTCTGGGACACTTCTCTCCGTCGAACACACGGCAGCGCATTGAATCGATGGGCCTTTCTGCCATTTTCTTGTGCTTTCTCTCCCTCCTCCAGTGATCGCCTTCATCGTGGCGCATCTCCCTCTCTGTGTACGCGGCCATGTGCCACACAAACAGGGAGATGATGATGACTAGTACATGCGCATGTGTCTGATCATGTGTCTAGTCATAATGGTATCGATGCAGCTGCTCTTAATCGCTCTAGAACGATCATGTGAGGGAAAGGGAGAAGTGAAATGATGAACGAATGGCAGTCGACGGGTGAGGCGGAGAAGGTGGGGCTTGGAGGAGCTTTATCGCGCAGGTAAGGATTTCCACAGCCTATTGCTTGTGTATGCCTTTTTCATGTGTATGTTTGTGAATGCGTCTGTGTAGACACGTGTGCCTGCGCGTCTAGGTACACGGAGGAGACATCGGGGGGGGGGGGTGCTGCTGCAGTGTTTGGTGGGCGGCTGGCGCGCACGCACGCGCTCAGGCGTATGGGCTCAAGTGACGTTTCTGTGGCTCTGTAAACTCGAGCCTCAAGCAATGAGTTGCAAGCGGCTTTTCTTTCCTCCCTCCTTCGTTTTTTCCCCCAGCGGCGCAGTGCGGATTGTCGTTCACCTCGCCGTATTTCCCTTCCACTTTTCTTCCCGTCCTTGTGTGCGTTCTCGCTCGCTTCGATTCGCTTCCCTCTGCGCGCTCCTCCTCCCCCTCCCCTTACTGACATCCGCCCTTGCAGGGACGCACTGGTGCATATTACGCCAGCCCGTCACGCCCAACCTACACACATAAACGCACCCACACACAGAGGGGAAGTACAAACGTTTGTCTTAGACAGCGAGAGTGCTCTATGGGCAACCAACTCGCGGTGACGGCCGCCGTTGATCTCGCCAACGTGTCGGGTGATCTGGAGGTCGTTGCCCATCTCAGTGCCGAAGGTCGCAACTACTTTGCCACGTTTCACTGCCTAAAATACACTTCCTTCACGGAACCGGCCGGCAATGAGGATCACGCGCGAGAGTCGAATCTTATGAGCACCGCGTCTTACTCCTGTAGCACGAATGACCCTCAGTGCTTTTACGGCTTCATCTCGGCTGATGGTGGTGGCACTCCTGGCGGCAGTGGTGTTCTGCATCAGCGGCTCGAGTACCGGCCCGATAGCGTCTTCCGTGCCCCCTCAACTGCCTCGCTAAGTGGGGCGTCCGTCGGTCCTTCGACGCCAACGGTGGTGTTATCTCCCTGGATGGCCGGCATTGGCGGTGGGGCAGCTGGGCGTGGACGAGCACGAGGGGCAGGTGACGCCGGCATAGGCATCAGCTCGTCGTATGCTTTGTGCGACGCTGCGGCAACCACGACCCAGCTTCTGGCTCGCGAACGCGCCGCATGGCATCAGGCGCGATGGCGCCAGCGTCTGCCAGTGGCCGATCGCCCGTGGCGCACTGTTCCGTCCTCCCTGCGGCCCGAGGTGGAATTATGGCGAGGCGCTACCGCAGATGCCGTAATGGATAGCTGGTGTCGTGACACGCGCACTGGCGCCATGTCAGTCGCCAGTGGCAGCCGCTGCAGCTTTGGTGTCCCTAGTGCGGACAGTAGCTCTCCGTATGGTACTGGCTTGGGGCCGGCCTCACCGGTGCCGCAGACGAAGCTGCGGATCGCCACCCCCTCCTCCTACGCCACGGCAGTGTCGGCCAAAGCGGGCCAGACTCCAAACATTGACGCCCTGGTCGCTGGCGTGAGTGGGGAGTGGCGCAGCAACTACGGCAACTACGTGCAGCTGCTTCTGCGTAGCGGTGCAGGCGCCGGGCTCAAGTCCTCCGCAGCCGCTGCCTATGGTGGTCGTCGCGTCACTGTGTCGCCTGCGCCAACGAGCACCACCTTCTTGTCATCATCGACGTCGCTGCAGCAGCGCTACTTGGTTGAGGATGTCGTCACCAAGGTGTTTGTGCGCACCCCTGACGATCCTGGTCAGGCGTACTTCCTCAAATACATACACCATGTGATGGACAACGCCGGTGAGAAGCTGCGCGTCGTCGACTCGACACTGAAGTGCACAACGCCGCGCAACTGCCTGTGGTACAGCCTTGTCTGCGAGGGAGACGGGTTTTGCGTGCTGCAACGACCTTACGTCGCCTTTACGCTTCGCGAGCGTCTCGTGGCTCGCCCTGTGTGGACGGCGCAGGAAAAGCTCTTTATCGTCTATCAGTTGTTAGAGGCAGTGGCCCACCTGCACGAGACCTACGGTCTTACCCACGGCGACATCAAACCTAACAACGTGCTAGTGCAGAGTACCGGCGTCTTAGTGCTGTGCGACATGGCCCTTTTCAAGCCTTCCCAAATGCCACTTGACAGCCCGCTGCTGTTCGACTACTACTACGACACGGACGAGAACAGGGCGTGCTACGTGGCGCCCGAGAAGTTTACCGACCAGCCGCTGCCCACGCCACCACTGGAGAGCAAGGCACGGGGTAGCGCCACCTACAACGTGAACAACATCAACTTCGATGGCCACACAGCCTCGATGGACGTCTTCTCCACAGCATGTGTCGTGCTGTTCCTTTACAAGGAGGAGGATCCGCTAACACTGTCGCAGGTGCTCAGCTTGCGCCATCTTACCAGCACCGAGGCCCGCGAGGCGGTTGTGGTGCCCGTCCTGCTGGACGCCAGCGTGCCCGCTGAGCTGCATCCGCTGCTGCTGCCCATGCTGTGCGCCGCCGCGGAGGCGCGGCCGTCCGCGCGTGAGCTGGTGAATCGCGGATTGCAACAGCGCATCTTCCCTGCCTCGTTCCCTTACTTATACGAGTCCGTGTTGCCTCGCCTCCTCACCACCGCTCCAAACATGCGGCTCATACTCCTCCAGAACCAGCTTGAGGCTGTGCTGCAGAGATGCGAGGTGCTCGACACGACACAAGCAAGTAGTGCTGGTAAGTGTTTGACGGTTGAGGAGGCAGCGGCAACCAGCGAGACAGCTAGTGCCCGTGTGGTCAGCTTGGCGGTAGTTGTGTCTCCATCTCGAGCACTGGCTGTGTCTCTCCTTTTGCCCCTCCTGCTCCAAACTATGCACAACAGCCGCACGAGCGATGAGGCGGCTTACCGTGGCTTACTCTGCCTGCGTCGATGCGCGTCATACTGCAGCTTCGCCTGTCTAGTCGACATAGTTTTACCACACGTGCTCTTCTACGTGAACAACGACGCCCACGTCTACGGGCCGTCGACGCGCCTTATGGCACTTCGGCTGCTCAGCTCCATCGCGGAGGTAATCGCGCACCGCCTCACGCTCAGGCCGCCGCAGCGTTTGGGTGGCATTGCGACGCCTTCGTGCGATGCGGCCGCTGCGAAGCCAGGCGAAGAAGTGGAGAACTCTGCCGTACCAGAGGAGCAGTGGGCGCTCATGGAGCATCTTGTGCTACCGTGTCTCTACGACATCCTGCGGCAAGCAGAGCAGGAGTCTACAGCGGTCCTGGTGGAGGTGGCAAGTCGACTGCCGCGACTGCTGCTCTTGGCACGCTACATCACGGAGCGGCGGCAGCTCTTGTACGGAGGCGATGCAATGACAACCCAGTCGACTACTTTGAAGGATCAGTTGGACGCCCAGCGGCACTGCGCTCGGCGACCAGGAGAGGCTGCGTGCGCGCAGCAGAGGTACCCCAACCCACTCCCCGCGCAACACTGCCCCCAGCCTGACGCGCCTCTTTCTCTCAGAAACGATGGCGAGGAGGACGACCGGGCGAAGGCAGTAGCCGCGGCTGCAACGTTAAACCCGATGATGATGTCATCGCCGCCGGTGCCCCGTGCCAGCAGTGACGCGCTGTGCGCCAGCACTACTGAGGTTACCAGCTTGAGCGAGCACAGCTTCATCAGTGGCACGCGGGTGATGTCATGTCCGGATGTCTGCAACACTGAAGTTGGCAAGTCAGTGGGCGAGAAGCGCGATGCTGATGGAGAGAGCGTTGGCGACGAGCACGGCGCCAGCGCTGTTGGCACGCAGCAGTATCTAACCCAGCTCCGCTGCCTCCTGAACAACGGCTGGAACATGCTGCAGATTTTGTACAATCATCCATCCGTTGCTGTTGTCTTGGAGGTCATACGACAGTCTGCCAGCACCGTCGCCGCCTTCCTGGGGGAGGAGCGTGTGGCAGAGGATCTGATACCTCTCCTCACCACGGCCCTGGCTGCACCGCTGCGGGTGCAGAGGGTGCTCTATTCACAGGCCATCATACTTCACGCGCTGCTGCAGCCGCCGCCGACGAAGACACTTCGGCTGTTTGTGGAGGAAGGCCTGCGGCACACAGACGCTGTGTGCCTCAGCAGAACCCTGAATAGCCTCGCAGTTGTGGTGCGTAGCCGCAGACTGCCGCTGGAGGAGTCGATGGCGCTTGTCCACCAGTGCCTTCCAATGCTGGTGGAGAGCCGTCTGTGGCTGCGCGAGGCGGCGTGCGGCGTTGTTGAGGCGGCGGCACAAACCTACTCGATGGCTGACGTTGCGCTGCATCTCGAGTATGCCGTTCGGCCGTTGCTGATGCTTCCAGTGCCTTTGGCCCACCTGCGCCGCTACGCCGCTACGGCAATTCGGGCTGAGTTGGCTACACCATTCATGCCATTAGGTGGCGTGGTGGGACCAACGCCGGTTAGTTACGCCAGCAGCGTGTCGTGGAGGGAAAGGGCGCTCGTCCCTGAATCAGCAGTCCTGTTAGACGGGGACATCTTCGAAGATGATGAACCGTTGCACCGATTTATTGACAATGGCGCTGGCCGTGGCAATGGGCAACGCGGCTGCTCAGCGCAATGCCGATACATCGAGGACGTAGGAGGCAATGGCGGCACCTTCAAAGATGTTTTACCCGCAGTTGTGGCAGTGACTCGCTCTTATGCTTCCGGGCCGGCACCGGCGCTCTTGCACGGGCTTCCGTCGACTGAGGCCTCATCGTCATCTCTGCCAGGGGCAAGGACGCGCTGTGAAGCGAGCATTGCGGAGGATGCAGCGGCCGTTCAGCACAGCGGCAGCACCACCAGTACCGGGATTCGCATCGTTGGTTGCGATGACTCGAGTGACACGGCGCTCGTCTACCGACCCACCGCGCGAGAGGTTGCGCGGATGCAACTCGAAAGCCACCCTGTGTCGCCCCGCCTCTCAGCTTCTTCCGCGCTGCTGTCGCTGCCTCAGCCTTGTCTCGTCTCTTCCCATGTGGTCGTTCCATCCACGGAAAAGAGCAGTGGCACGACGACCGCGGCGGCGGCGTTGTCAGTGCTGGATTGCCCACCATCACCACCACCGCCGCACAGCATTGAGGTATCGCCGCTACCTGTCACACTGCCTCCGCCCTCGTGCGTCTGTCGGTGCGGCCTCAAAGGCGGTGGCGGACGCGCCGTGCACAGTCGAGCAACCCTGCCCTCCCTATCCTCACCAGCGGTGGCTACGACCACCGTGGCATCGACTTTCTCAGCACCGTCCTCGGCGTTGCGTCCCACTGCTGCGGCACTCAGTTCTGTCGGTGCTCACATGGGAGCCATCTACGCAGTGGCGCCCTCGCCGTCAGCCAACGGGATCGTGATCTCAGCTGGAGCCCGAGGTGAGGCTTTTGTATGGCAGGCTGCCGTGTCACACAAGAGCGCAGCTCACGCGCACCAGCTGTGCTTGGTGGAGAGAGTTGTGGCAACGACGTCCGATGCGAGGGAGTACAGCTACACGGCATGCCAGTGGATCAGTGCACAAGGTCAGCGACGAGACTTGACGCTCGCCTCGACGTCCGCCTCAGCTTCCGGCTCGATGGTGGCCTTTGCGAGCACCGACGGTGCCGTGCGTGTCCTGGACGTGGAAAAGAACGCGTGGGTGTCGTCCATTGCTGTAGGTGGCACTCTAGAGGGCGGACTGACTGGGCTGGCATTGCAGGATCGAGCATCACTGCTTGTGGCGACCGCAGCTGGTGGCCTTCACGTGGTGGATACGCGGTGCCGAGGCGGAGCTCGTTCAGGCGACGAAGCGTCAACTGTGAGCTCGACTGCCTCCGTGTGGCACACCCAACTCAACCCACTGGACGGGGCGCCGAGCTGCCTGTGCCCGCTCTACGCGGGCGATAAGGCATGCGCCGCGGCCGTCGGCACATGCGGTGGCACTGTGTGCCTGTACGACTTGCGGTATCAGCTTTGTGCGCAGCGCGTCGTCCTCGTTGATGACGAGGCAGGGCAGCTGTCAGCGTCCGCTCTCACGTCATCAATGCGACTGTCCATCACGACGGCGTGCGTGGATCCCTTGTCGGCGCTGTGTCAGAGCTGCCGTCCATCGACGTGGGAACCGGCGCCGGCCGTGGGGCCGAGTCTGCTGCTCGGCACTAGCGGAGGCACGGTATATCGCCTCCTCCTCCAGAGCGCTGCTTACTGGCCTGCATTTCAGTGCTGTCACAATGGTAGCGGAGCCGTACGCACGATGCTGACACAGCCTACCCACGGCCGCGTCTTCACTGGAAGCGAGGATGGGTATATTCGAAGCTGGTCGACTGACTGCCCACAGACGTCCCACACTCTAGTGTACGCGCCATACCAATCCCCGGCGTACGCCGTGGTGCGCACCGGTGCGGCAGAGCGGGCGCTGGCGGCGAGTGCTGCGCGCAGCGACGTAGCTGTCTCGCCGGCCGGCAACGGCAGAAAGGGTCTTGCCTTCCTCACGGTGCGCGAAGGCAACGACGCTAACTATGGCAGCTGCGCTCTCCCGCGACACGCCCCGGATGCGATCCTCACCTTGTGTGCTGTGCGCACGACCACCGGCTCCTCTGCTTCTTGGAGCTCCGGTAACACGGGCGACGGAGGAGGAGGGGAGCCATGCTATCTGCTATCTGGATCCCGCGACGGCACGCTGACGCTGTGGGACAACGAACCTGGACAGCCCTGAGGAGAGGCAATGAGAGGGGGAATGTCGTTGTGCTCTTCTGGTTGCAGGTGTGTGTGTATGTGTGTGTGTGTGTATGCGTGCGTCTGGGCGTCTGTGTACGTGTGTGCTGGGCGAGCGAGATGCCGTCTCTTTTCTTCCACCCTCCGCTTATTTTCTGCACGACCGCACTGCTTGTCAAGTGACTTGGCAAGCGAACACATGCAGAAGCACTGAGGGCACAGGTGAAGGAGCGCGAGAGGCAGGAAAAGCGAGAGTGGTACGCCGACTCCTTGTGGTGCTGAAGAGAGTGAGAGTAGTGGCGCGGGCAGGCGGCTGCGCTTCTTGCCGGGATCTTCAACTCCCCCTTTCCCCCACAGACGCAGAACTGAGCGGCATCTCTTATGCCGTCTCGGGAATGGGAAGCGGGAAAGCTGCACTACTCTTACTCCCTCTCTCACCATTTTTCCCTTCCCCCCCCCCCCCCCTCATTCCTCACCCCTTTTCCCCACCTGATTGTGCCACGGACAAGTGGCTCGTCTTGCCCCCCCCCCCCCTAACCGACTCTACTTTGAATCGAATGGCGGTCCCTCTTCCTACCCGCTCATCTTGCCCCTTTGCACTCCGTGCCCCGTGTGTATATTCAACTGTACACATGTGTATATCCACGACTGCCTCATCCGCTACGCTCGCGCCGTGTGTGGCGATTGTGATGCACGCTCTCCTGAAGTGCGACTGACAGGCAACCGCCCCCCTCCCCTCCCCCCTCACCACCATGGAAAGAGTCGAAACAAAATAGTGAGTTTTGCGAGAAACTAGACTGCATCAATGAGGGGAACACCACACACATACGCCAACCCGGTTGCTTCCACAGAGGGTTTGTTCATGCTCGCCGATACCCAGACACGGAAGCAAGCGAACAACGAGGCCTCCTCGAAAGCGAGAGAAGCAAGGGGGGTTCCTCCATGAAAAAAGCTTGTATGCATGCGTGTGTGTGTGTGTGTGTGTGTGCGTCGCTTTCCCTCACGTGTGAGCCTGCGCGAGTGCACCGTCCTCCAGTTTTGATAATAGGCTCCTCTATGCCGTAAGCCAGCACATCTTTCTCGGCTGTGAAGTCCGCCGCCTCCCCTGTTTCTGCCAGCCACCCAGACGTGTCAGTTGGCGCGTCACCGTGGCCCTCTTTCGCCCTTTTTGTCGATGTCGAGCGCGTGTGCAGTGGGGCGTGCTGGGGTGTGTCCGAGGGCGAAAAGGCGTCTGGTGCTGTTGCTGTGTCTCTCCTTTGGCTGCGCCGATAGAGGGCACAAAACGAAGGAGGAGAGGCGAGGGATCGATCGTTACAGGTGAGACAGTATTCTTCTCTTTCTTCCCAGCTTATCCACGCAACCGTTGGCTATGCTGCGTCGGCGCCCCATATCCCGAGCCTTGGCGACAGCCAGCTGTCACTTATCTCCCCTGACAACGAAGCAAAGGCTTCACTTTAGAGGGACGCGCAAGTAAATGTCTTTGTGTGGATTCGCTGCTAAGTGGAGCTAATGGAACCTCCGCAACCGCCACCTCGAGCCCTGCAATCACCGCCGTCTGCGCGGCAGCCACTACCGGTAAAAACCCCACCGAAGCCGAAGAAGTACTTCACCGGTTTACCATCACGATCGTTATTACTCCTACAAAGGACCGCAGCGAGGTGTCATCCTCTGCTTACGTAGGTCGAGCTGGAACACGCATGCCATGAACATGTTGTGAACCGCCCCCCTGCTACGTGGCGCACCTCCTGAGCGCATCCTTGGGCACAAAGACGAAGTGCTTCACGCAGACTTCAATACCGGCCGCTATTAGACGGTGACTCACCGAGCGGCAGCAGTCCAAGTTTCTGCAAGCGTCTCCGGCAGGTCTCCGGCCTGCTTAGCGCTTTTTCAGCAGCTGCAGCGGCAGGGTTCTCAGAACCTCCCGTACGAGACCTCTTTCTCCGCAGATGCCAAACTCGCCCCCCCCCCCCCCCCAATCCTTTCCTTGGACACTGAGCCCAAAGCTCGCGTACAAGCCCACAGTCAAGGCTCTCTCTCTCTCTCGAGCTGCTGCCGTTATGCTGCCGCCGGTCCTTTTTCGTTTGTATTCTCCGCTCTCCTTTGCCTCGTTTTTGCTCGCGAGCGGCAAACGCGCCTGACACGTGCTGCACGCGAGGGGCATTTCTTTTTCCTTTCTCCACTCACCGGGGACGTCACGGGCACCTGAGGCATACACGCAGATACCCCCCCTCCCCACACACACACACACACGCACAGCCGCTCTGCCGTCTCGCTCCCCCCAAAGAGGAAGGAGCAGAGAACGGAAGGGTGCTCACGTTGGACTCACAACGCGCTTGCGTATGGGCTTGTGCTCGTGTCTGCCTTGCCTACAGAAACGAAAAAATGGGCAGCGATGCGCCCTTTCTGGCGCTGGCGAGCACCGCCATTGAAAACGAGATTCGCACGTACTTCCCCTACATGGCGCTGTATCGCCGTCTCTGCAGAGGCGGATGGGAGCGCGCGGTGGACTACCTCTACCGTGAGTTTGCACCTGGCCTCACTGGCCCCGCTGATGACGGCATGGTTTCGACCCCGGATTCAGTGGCGGGGGTTGCGGCATCCAGCGCTGGAGTATCTCTGTCTCAACCCAAGCGCAGGCGCAAGGGTCTCGTGGAAGAGCTGCAAAGAGGCCTTGAAGAGTTCACGGCGGCGACTTTCTCACTCGCTCAGCCACGACGGAGCGGCACCGTTCCTTCTGGGAAGCAAAGCGAAGTGCCTGAGAGCGCAGCTGCAGCGGTACCGTCGACCACCGTTGAGGCGGGCACGGAGCTATACACCGTCACATGCCGCCGCTGCATCACGCATGTCACATCCACATACCCTTGTTGGGTGCTAAAAGGCTACGTGGTGCTGTGGGCTGAGTCGGTGCTCGAAGTGGAGTGTGTCGCAGCAAGAGAAGTCGTGGCAGCATCATCGTTGGCATCATCTGTGGCGGCAGAGCCCGCACACGGCAATACGAACAGGAAAGATTTGCTGTCACAGGTGGAGCACAGTGGTGTGATGGATTTCCCTGACTCCCAGGCCCCCAATGCCCCGCGCCCTCCTTTAAGCCCTCTGTTTTGCACTTCACTCCCGCCGATGGGTGTGTGTCCGCTGCTGCACCAACTCACCAGCGCGTTCACAGGCACACTTGATTGCTCAGCGGAGGGCGCGACTGCTTCATTCACGCCGCTTTCCGCCGCTACAACAGCAACAGCGGCGCCTTCTTGCAGGCAGCAGGGCCCCATTTCCTCAAGTGGCACCCTCCCGTGCGCCTTTACCTTCTCTATGGCACCGGTGACCCAGACGGTCAGGCTACACAGCTTGAACATTGTGAACAGCGACGCGGTTAGCAACACGCGCCCGGGATCCTTTGTTCTGCAGTCGATCCTGCAGCCTGGTTGGCAGACGGCACTGGAGTGCTACCCGCGACACATGGTGCACTTTGGTTTGCTAGTGTACGCGGCGTGGCATGCGAGCGCACAGACGTGGGAGAGCGTGCTATTGAGTGGAAGGGCTTGCAAGGGTGCCCACGGCACAGCTGAAAACCCCCATACTGGGGTGTTGCCGTCGCGCCGCAATCAAAGTGGCACCGCATTGCTGCACAAGTCCCGCAAGCGGGCCGCATCACCCACACCCGAAGTTGCAGTAGCAAAGGCCGTGTTGTCCCCAGCGCCGGAGGCAGGCGAAGAGGTGCACCCCGCGTTGCTGACAGAGTTGATCCCTCACACTGCGCACGACGCTGTCTTGATTCTAGGTCTTGGCGGCAATGTGTTGGGGCAGTGCCTGGATGCGCTGCTGCCTGCCACTGTGCCACTGCACATTGTGGAGGTGGAGCCGGCAGTATTGCAGGCGTGCTATGAGCACGGACAGTTTCCTGCGATCGATGCAGTAGACGGCTGGAGGGGTGAACTCGATGCAGTGCGGTCGTGCAAGACATCGAAACCGGCCTCTGCTTCGCACAAGAGAAACACCTCGTCCCTCAGCTCCGAAGAGGCGGCAGAGACTGCACCTGCTGCCACGTCTGCCGCGCGCCCTACTGCTTCGCTCGATATCGCAGCTGTGATGCAGTGGGCGGCGGGCCTGATTCGCAGAAGGAGCGCCACCCCAGCTGTGCTCAGAGCGACGGGGCAATCCTCGCTCGGGCTGTTAGAGGGCTTAGCTGCGCCGCCGCCTGCAGTTCCCTGTAGCGCCAAGTGTGCGCCGCGTTTTCGACGTACATCAGCGGCCGTGACCGAAGCGGTGCTTCGGTCGCAGCGCGGCAGACGCGAGTACGTGTGTTTTTTGCAAGATGCCTACGCCTATCTCCGAGCTGGTGCTGCATCTCCCATTACTTCGACAACATCACGAGGCACTGCACATCCTGTTGCCCCCTCTTCACCTCAGCAGGCAACTCCCACGAAGTCTGCGGCGCATCCACGGACACCGTCAGCAAAGCGGGAAGCCACAAATGCGGCAACTGTCGAAGCCGCACCGACACCAACACAGTACAGCATGATCTTCCTTGACTGCTACGACCCGGATAGGGAACACATGATGCACGAAGGAGCGCTCGTAGAGCTCTGCGCGCGGCGGCTGAAGCCTGGTGGGGTGCTGCTAGTGAACGCGCATGTGCTGCCAACCTTGGAGAACTTGCGCTGTGACTTCCTCGGCTACGGCTTTGCGACTGTGCAGGCGCTGAGGGTTGCGGGGTGTACGCAGACGGTGGTGGTGTGCGTTGCGCATGACACGACAGCGGATAGGGCGCCTGCAGTTGCCGAAAGACCGACACGCAGCACTGCTTGCGCACCGACTCTGACCGAGAAGCGGGGCCGGTTCACACTTCGGCAGATTCAGCTGCTGGCGAATGCTCTCAATAGAGCCCTCCGTCTAGCCGGCGGTTCGTCATCAAGCGTGACCGGTAGTGGCGATGACACTGGGCGAGCTGAGGCATCAGCTGCAGCTGCCACCTGTACCACACCCGTCTCCTCCTCTTTCTCCTGCACTACTTTTCTGCCTCACTCAGTAACGCCGGGGTTTTGGTTCGATGCCGCGTGGCTGAAGTCGTGCCGCCGTGTTGCCACTCCCCCAATCAAGGCGGCACGCAGCAGCTGTGAAGAACTGGCAAGCACGACGTCGTCACAGGCGTGCTTCATTGACGTTGACCTGCGCGTGTGGGAGCACCACTTCTGAGGGAGGAGGAGGGGGAGGGGGAGGTGTAGGAGGAGACGTGTGCGTGTGTGTGTGTGTGTATGTGTGAGGGGAGGTCCGCGCGTTGCTGCCGTGGCGGCTCATCCCCGGAGAGCCGATAGGCTGTGAGGAGGAGAGAGAAGGAAGGGGGGCATGGGGTCGCCACCTACAACGCGCTGCATCTTCCGCAGCCAGGGGTACGCCTACGCTCCCCCCCCCTGCCCAAGGGCATATACACTCGCACAGGTGCGTAAACATAGACCCAGGCACACCGTACATGGACCTATAGACAGTGACCATAGATGCCTGTGGCGTCTTCCATAGGGAAGTGGAGGAACAAGAGGCATACATCTTACACCGTCGGAGAGGAAGGAGGGGGAGGAGAGGGGGGGGTAGGAGTCAAGCAAAGGCCTTGCCTCCGAGGTGCACTCATTGTTCATGGCGTTCTGGCAATGCCATTCTGTGTTCTCGACTATTCTGTCTGAGCCACTCAAACATGCCGACATCTCCGCAGGGATTACAAAGTGTCCCTCATGCTTGATGCCATCCCCAACCCCGGCGTTGGGGTGCCTGTGCATGGGGCTGCCGCATGTTTCTCATGATCGTAAGTAGCGCATACGCTCTGTCCTCTCTCACTGCCTCTGCCGCATCCGCCTACCGCCTTTCTGGTTTCTCCTCTCTTTGTTTTGTCTTTTGGTTTGCTTTCACCCCCATACCTGACCCCCACCTCCTACACATATCGCATGCGCATGCTCTGGGCCCCCTCTCTCTCCCTCCTTGTCGCTCTTCCGTCGTGGCACGCAGAGGGTTTCCCCCTCTCGCACATCGCCTCTTTTCCCTTTTCCTCCGTCCCGTGCCCATCTCTTCTCCTCGCCCTTCCTGGGCCAGGCACCGACACACACACTCTCTACAGGCAGCGTAATATCTAGACAGACGTGCGGGGATGGACGTATATCGTCAGGCGGCTGAGATTGTCGGCGTTGTGCGCGCAGGCAACGGCACAGCCAAGGCGCTCTGTCTGCGAAAGGCCATGCAAAAGAAGAGGCAGACCTACGCTGTTGTGTGCGAGACGCTGCGCCACTACGAGCTGCTCGAGGACGTGCTGGAGGTGGCGGAGTTCTTCAAGTACTACCCGCAGGCGAACCACGAGTTTGCAATGTGCATGGCCTACGATGTAGTGCTCGGAAAGGGAGTCAACACCCACAACGACAGCACCGCGCGTGCCATAACACAGTCGGCCTCCTACTTGCGTGAGGCGTACTGGCAGGTGCACAAGCACCACATCATCCCGCCGCGCAGCAATGAAAAGCTGGAAGATGAGGTGGCGCCCGACACAAGCGGTGGCGCGAGAAGGAAGATAGGCCCTGGCGACGGTGCGTTCTCATCCCACTCGCTGCAGCTGCCTCGCTACGCGCGTGTGAACACTCTCAAAATCTCGGTGGAGGAACTGGTGAGTCGACTGCGCCGCTCCTCAGAGGCGCGAAAGCGCGCCCGCGATGCCGCGGACGGCGACGGAAACACCGCTGTCCGTTCTCACTCCCAGCAGCAGGACAGCGACAAGCGTACTACACGTCGCGCATCGTTGCGGTTGCACCTCCCGCTGCCGGAGTTCACGCAAGACCCTATTGTGCCGGATCTGCTGGTTTTTCCACCTGGCACGGATCTGCACGCGCACCCAGCGGTGCGAAGTGGTCAGCTCATTCTGCAGGATCGCGCTTCGTGCCTCCCTGCGGCGGTGCTGCTCGACGCCGTCCCTGTCGAGATAATTGGAGAGAATAAGGCCAGCAGCAGCAGCAGTGGTGGTGGTGGAAAGACGAAGAGGCATGGTAAGGCGCTGGTGAAGGCGGAGTTGGAGGATAATAAGACGGCGACGGCGGCACGCAAACAGCTGGAGTATGTTGTGGACGCCTGCGCTGCACCAGGTAACAAAACAACGCAGCTCGCTGCGCTCGGTGCACCACATCTCAAGATCATGGCGACCGAGCGTGATGAGCGGCGTGCAGAGCTGCTGTCGAAGCGGGTGACATCGCTCGGCGCGGCGGACTACGTTAATGTTGTGAATATGGACTTCTTCCAACTCTCTTCCGACGACCGTGCTGCGACAGAGGGCATCCTGCTCGACCCCAGCTGCAGCGCCAGCGGTGTCATGACGCGCGTTGATGTGGCCCTTCAGCACCACCACGTGCAGCAACAGCAGCAGGGCAAGGGGCAGCCGGCTGACAGAGCGGTTTCCTCTCGCCAGGGAGGTCGGTGTGGTGGGCATCCCAAGAATGCGGCAGCGGGGGAAGGACAGCTGGACGGCGACACCGAAGAGGCCATCACTAGCGGCGCCATCAACCCCGACGCTCAGGGCAACGACTTCTCAATGAAGGAGGAGCGGGTCGAGAAGCTGGCTCGGCTGCAGCGCAAGCTCCTGGCGCATTCCCTTCTTTCCTTTGACAACTGCCGCACCGTCGTCTACTCCACCTGCTCTGTGCACGAGGAGGAGAACGAGGAGGTGGTGCGGCAGGTGCTGGATGATGAGCGAGTGAAGGCGCGTGGATGGCGACTGAGCAACATTATGCCCGATACGTGGAAGACACGTGGTGTGGAGAGGGAGGACGAGGCGCACCCACTGCACTTCACCATCCGGTGCGATCCGGCAACGGACGCGACGAACGGCTTCTACGTTGCCCGCTTTGACCGCGTGTGCTAAGTGCTTCCATTCGTTCTGCGTCTTTGCGCCTCGGTTTGGCGACGTTATTGACCAGACAAGACGAACGGCCGCCCTTTACTTTCCTTCATTTCCTCTCCGCCTCTCCCCATTTGTACGAAGCGAGGCGAACACACAAAAGGAGGCTCTCGCTGAGAGCCGGCATCTCTGTGTGTGTGTGTGTTTGCCTTTCCCCTTTTATTTCGCTTAAGTGGATTCACTGGTGACTCGCGTAATTCAAATCTCCGCTAACGGCGCACGGGCGGTGCCCGACAAGAAAGAGAAGAACGAACACAAAACACGAGCGTGCCACTGGATGACTGAAGAGGCTTCGTATGTTCTCTCAGTGAAGGGCAGACGCCCTCCTTTCCAGCATGTGCGATGTCTCTTCTCGCTGGGTTTACTGTTGCGCCTTTTCTTCCCCAACGCGGATTCGATGCCGGGCCCTTTCTCCGCCACTGTTCTCTCTGTGCCTCTCTTTTTCCTTTTCTATGGTTTGCTCTCTGTCTACTTTGCACCTTGCCGGTGGCGCTGATACCCACAAACACCCATGCGCCTGCCTACACGCACACCTCTCTCTCTCTGTGTGCTCCTGCGTTGTATTCTGCTGACGCCAGAAACGAGTTTTGGTGTCATTCTTCGTTGTTTTGTTTCCCTGCCACGCACTTTTTGTTCCCCTTTCCTTCGCTTGTTCCCTCCCTCTCTCACTCCCGCCTGTAGGACACCCGCATACCCCTCTTCCCTCTCTGAGCGAATTACGCGTGCAGCGACATTGGAGAGCTGGTGCATTGCTAGCGGCTTCCTCCTTTTGGTGTCTCTGTGCCTGTGCCTCAGCGCATCAGTGCGGGTTTCTTTCCCTCTCTCCTTTACCCTGAGCTTCTCTTTCTGACCCCCCCCCTCCCTCCCTCCCTCCTGTGGAGCTTGCCTCTATATCCAGACACCAAGCATCCACTCGCGTCCTTCCTTGCCTCCATCGCCCCCCCCCTCCACAACACACCACAACACACCACAACGCACCACCACCACCAACCACGTGCACACGCACAACCGCGGCGGGAGGCGGCATCACACAGGAGTTGTGAGCAAAGTGAAAAATGACGCAGGTGTTGTCTTCAGCGAAGGCCGTGCTGGCGCTCCTCAGTGAGGAGGAGAACTTGGTCGTGCTCTTTGCCCTCAAGCGACTCTCGTCTTTGATGGACACGTTCTGGCACGAGGTTAGTGCGAAGCTGCCCCTCATCGAGGAGCTTGCCGCTTCCGAGAAGTTGGCAGATGAGACGCGCCGCCTTGCCTCTCTCGTCGCGTCACAGGTGTACTTCCACCTTGGTGACTACAGTAACTCAGTAAAACATGCCCTGGCAGCCGGCACCTCCTTCGACGCAACGACGCGGTCTCTCTTCACGGACACGATCTTGAGCCGATGTATTGACACGTATGTCGTGTACCAGGAGACGCCGGAGAGCGAGCGGGAGGAGCTGCCACCAAAGCTGGAGGAGCTCTTCGTCTCTCTGACCAAGTCATGGGTGTTGGAGAACGAGACCACGGCGGACTTGAAGGAGATGGTCGGCTTCACTGTGCGGGCGCTCCGACTGGACTTCCTCGAGAAGGTGCTGCGCCAGTCGCTGAGCAAGACCCACTCGGCCGAGATTCTGAACTTCACCTTCTACGTGGCAAATGTGCTGCTGCAGGACATCACGTTCCGCCGCAAAGTGCTCCGTCTGCTCGCGGACCTGTACACGGATGGACTCGCCACCATCGACTACTACTCCCTGGCCCACTGTCTGCTGTTCCTCGGCGACGTGGAGGCGACGTCGAACCTTATTTGTGGTTTGTGGAGGGGTGGCAGCAGGGCGGTTGCTTTCCAGTTGGCCTTTGACCTCTTCGAGTATGGCAACCAGGAATACCTTTCAGGGGTCGTGGCTCATTTGGGCAAGCAGCTCGGGGTGTCGGAGCAGGCGCTGGGAGCGGTGCAGTCGGTTCCGAGTGCCTCTGACGCTGTCGGTACGGCGGTGGCTGTGCCTGCACCCGCGACGTTGCCGTCCAGCGCCCCGACGACCACCGACGACGCGTCTGGCGCGGCGTCCGTTGCGGCGGTGGCGGAGTCGCCGGAGCACAAGCTACTCTCCGTCCTCAGCGGGCAGGTGACGACGAGCCTCCACGTGAAGTTTCTCTACGCTCGCTGCGTCGCTGACGTGTACGTGCTGACCCACATTAAAAAGATGACCGACCCGCGCAACTCCGTCATCCACAACGCGACAGTGGTGGCGAACGCGCTGATGTACAGCGGCACCACGATGGACGGATTCTTGCGCGACAACATGAAGTGGCTTGGCGCTGCCCAGCACTGGGCCAAGTTCACCGCGGTGGCCAGCACGGGTGCTATTCACCGTGGGCACACAGAGGAGGCAATGCGGGTGCTAGAGCAGTACCTGCCGAAGGGTGCAAGCGTGCCAACGCTGCCATACCAGGAGGCGGGTGCGCTGTATGCGCTCGGGCTCATCTATTCCCCGCTCGGCGCCACGCGCGACCGCAAGACTCTCAAGTATCTTGAAGAGAACTTACAGAAGTTCTCGACAAACGTGCAGATGGTCCACGGCGCCTCGCTCGGCATCGGCCTCACTGCAATGGGGCTGCAGGACGAGAGCCTCTACGACGCCCTCTTTACCTGCGTGACGGGCATGGACGCGGTGGCAGCCGAGGGCGCGTCTGTTGGCGTTGGCATGCTGATGCTCGGCAGTGGCAACGACATTGTCGTGCAGAGCCTCAAGAACGTCGCCTACGAAGAGAACCAGAAGGAGAAGATCATACGTGGCGTGTGCATGGCCATGGCGCTCATCAACCTCGGCCGCGAAGACGAGGCACTCCTGTTGGCGGAGGAGCTGCTCGAGAGCGGTGACCCGTGGGTGCGCCTCGGGGGCTGCTTCGTGCTCGGTCTGGCCTATGCCGGCACCGAGAATGCCAAGACGATTGAGAAGCTGCTAAATATCACGGTGAAGGACATGTCCGATGACGTCCGCCGCACTGCTGTGACCATGATTGGCTTCCTCACCTTCAAGGACCCGAACTTGTGCCTTGATCTGATCCGCGTGCTTGTGGACAGCTATAGTCCGCATGTGCGTTACGGTGTAGCCATGGCGCTGGCGGTGAGCGCGGCCGGCACCGGCAACGTTGCCGTTATCGACGTGCTGTGGGACATGCTGGAGGACATCGTGGACTACGTGCGCCAGGGCGCCGCGATGGCGCTTGCCATGGTCATGGTGCAGCTGACAGAAAAGGAGAACTCGAAGGTGAAGGACTTCCGTCTGTTGTTAGAGAAGAAGATCGAGGATCGTAACGAGGGGCGCTGCTCTAAGTTCGGCTACGTGCTTGCCTCCGGCCTACTTGACGCGGGCGGCCGCAACTGCACCTTTGCCCTGCACAAGCAGCGGCACCGCCTCGACAAGGCTGTCGTCGGTGTCTTCATGTTCCTGCAGTACTGGTACTGGTACCCGTACCTGCTCATGATCACGTTGGCCATGCAGCCTACGTGCATCATTGGCCTGAACGAGTCTCTGGAGCTGCCTGAATACACGTTCAAGTCCAAGGCCCCACCCAGCACCTACGCCGTGCCCAAGTCGGTACTACAGGAGAAGAGGGTGAAAGCGTCCGAAGTGCAAGCGGTTGTGCTGTCCACAACGCGCAAGGAAGAAGAGCTGCGGCAACGCCGTCACCAGGGACCTGGAGGCCCGGGGTTGCCCGCCGGCACCTCCGCGACTGGCGCGGCTGGAGGTGATGGCGCGGCTGCTGAGGCTGGGAGTAAGAAGAACGGTGACAAGGATAGCACCGGCGCGTCTGCCGAGGCGGCGGAGCAGGAGTCGACTGTTGAGATTCTGCATAACCCGGCGCGTGTGACAGCACATCAGTTTGCCGTGATTTCGCACGACGTGGACCCGCGGTACGTGCCGCTGAAGCCGAAGCCGATGGGCATCTGCCTCCTGAAAGACACAAAGCCCGAGATGGGCGCAGAGGTGCTGGTGGCACCTGTGGTGCTGTCAGACCGCGACGAAGCACGTGTGCCGGAGCCCTTCTCCTACCCGTAGAGGAGCAGCACTTCCTGCGGAGGAGGGTGCAGGCGGTTGAACACGTGCACAAAGGTACCCAAGCGCACTGGAACGCGCCTGCCCGACCTCACGACGACCCAGCCGCAGATGCCCGTGTACTTTGCCGTCTGCTTTTTGGATGTGCATTGCGTCAGCCGCATCGATCAGGGCGACATATCCTCTCCTCAGCACCCTTCGTGCAGTCTTTCCACCCATCGAGAGAGAGAGAGGGCCGATCCACCTCTCGCTGTTTCTCATTTCAGCTGTGTGTGTTTTTCGCCCTGTGCGCCACACCTCTTCATTTGTGCTCTTCTTATTACGTCTGCGCGCTGGTGTATGCGCCCGCCATGGTGCGTTGCCATTATGTGTTGGTGTAGTTCAGTGGGTCGCACTGCCTTAGCGCAAAGGCAAGGGAGGGGGGGGGACTACCTTGTCTGTTCTCCTGCCTCATTTCTACCGGTTTTCGTTTTCGGTTGCTGCGTGCTTCTGTCTTCACACACACACGCGCGCGCGGTGATTTTCTCCTTGTCCACCCCTCTCTCTCCTCTGTGTTGATCTCTTCTGCGTCGTGTGCTACATCAGATGTTTCTTCTTTCTGTGGGTGGCGGTCGGCGCCTCATTCGATGTGGTCGTCATCGTTGTGTCTGTGCGTGTGCTGACCTCTTCATAAAGAGCAGACTAGCAAAGAGGTCAGGAGAGGGCCTACGGGTGTGTCCGGGCGTATCGAGGTGGGAGTCGAAGGGACTATCGTGTGACTTGGGTGGGGTTTGGGGTGACATCTCCCCCCTCCCGCCCGCCGATGCTTCTTTCTCCTTTGCTCTCTTTTCTCTTCAACCCCCCCCCCTCCTTCCTTCCTTCCTTTCGTGTCTGTCTGTTTCACACTTCTTGTTGGCTTGCCTTCACCAATGGGCTCGTTGGTTTGTTCTTATCCGAAAAAAAAAAAATGAGTGACTCCCCACTGTGGAAGTGGGCCGATGTGTCGCTTGGCTGCGGCGTGAGTACGCATGTCTGCAACTCTTTCTGTGCACAGCCAGTCAAAACTACACACACGCACACCCAGACATACACAACGAAGCAGTGCTCTGCTGCTGCCCCTCCCCTTCCTTTTCTACCTCCCGCTCGTGTGGATCTGGGGCTGGGAGGGGCTGGGGTTGGCCTTGAGGGACGCGGAGGGGGAGCACCATTGACGTGGGGGCTGCGAGTGATGGAGAAGGCGAGTGCCTCGCTGCGTGGCAACACCTGACGGCGCGCAATTCCACTTTTCTATTTTTTTTTTTTCCTTTGCGCCTCTGTACGCGGCTGCTGCACCGCGCCTAGGGAACATGCCAGCGTGCGAGTGACGTGCATTTCTGTATCCCTGCTCCAACCTGCACCCCCCCTCCCTGGGGGTGCGGATGGTAAGAGATGAGGACGGGAGTCAATCCAAGCACCCTGGCAACCAGACGGGGTGATGGCTGATGTCTATCGGGTATCTGTGCTCGCACGTATCTCTCTCTCTCTCTCGTTCACTTCCCTGCCCCTCCCCCTTGCTGTATTCGCTCTCTTTTCTTTGCGTGCACGCGCCCTCTACACGGCAGCTGCGATTACTGTCGCGTTTCTCCTCATTTTCTCAGCTTTGTCTTTCTCCCCACACTTGAAGGGCGAAAGCAGCAGCAGAAGCAAAAGGACGCCGTTTCAACCATTCGCTCACCTCCATCGCTCCCTTCCTTTCGTGTGTGTGTGTGTGTGTGTTGGTGTTTGCTGGTCTGTGCGCGAGCGCCGTTAGCTCCATCCCCTCCCCCTCCCCCTCCCGGGCCCCATACAGTCCATCACGGTGCCGTCGTTGTTTTTGGACTGCGCCTCGCTTCGTTCATTCCTCTCACTCTCCTCTACATCACCGCGGCGGCGTGGAGAAGCGATAGGCAGCCGTGCAGACGACCGCGGTGCGTCTCTTCCCTCGCACTGCCATCACGGCGGCTGGATGTAGCACCGCCGCTGTTTCGAAGGCGGTGGCCGGAGTTGATGGGGGGGGGCGGAGAGGGAGGAAGAAGAAACGAGCTCACCCATAACGAGCAAAATGTCGCTGCACTTTAACTGGAGTCGACTAGATGAGACGTGCGCAGAGGCGCTGCGTCAACTCATTAACAAGCGACTCGCCGAGGTGGTCGAGCGCATTAACAGCCAACATGCCGCGTCACCAAGCAGCGGCGCGGTCGGATCAGCGTCAGCAGCTGCAAAGATGAGTACAACCATTCCCGTCCCGCTTTCCGGTGTTGCAGGGACCGCTACTTCTTCCTCGACCAGTCCTTACGGCGGTGGTGGCGGCAGCGCTGCTGTGGCGGGCAAGTCGGAGTGCTTACCTAACGCTAGTAGCGGCATCTCTCCGGAGACACTGGCGGGCTTCATCGCCAACCCGGCGAGCACGGCAGCCGGCGCCTCCGCAAATCGCTGGGAGTCGATCTCTAACCCATCGGTTAGCTCCACGCTGATGGGCGTATCGACACCGCATCCTTCTAACACCCAGGCACCCTACGGCAGCGCTGGTCTGCCAGCATTTGGAGCGGCGGCACCAGCGTCGACGGCAGAGATGCTTCCCACTGGGAGCGCGTGCGGCTCAGGGAATTCTGCCTCAGGACCACCCATCACTGCTGCCCTGCCGCACAACAGCGGCTATCATGGCGGAGGTGCAACCTTGCTTGCGGCAGACATAAATAGTGGCAACAATGGTGGTGAGCCGTCGGAGAGCACCTCCTTCGTGGCTGAGCCGATTACTGTGCCTGCGATGGGTGTCTATCGAACTACCGTCAGCTCATCATCGTCGTACTTTGGCCCAGCGAGCTCCACCGTGGCGGCGTCGTGTGCTGCGGCCACTTCTGCTGCTGGCGGCGCCGCTTACGTGCCGGGCACCGTGTCGGCACCCCCTGCCCCAGCAGCAGCAGAGAGTGCAAGCAGGGTGCCGCTGATTGAATACTTGGAGGTGGGCCGAGTGGAGTGGGGGACCACCCCGCCGTTCGTCGAAATAGTCGCCTTCGAGAACGCGATTGACGGACCTCCTGGCCGTACACGTCAGCACCTTCAGCAACAGCAGCAGGGCAAGGGACTCTTTGGTGGTGGCAGGGACGGGCAGGGCACCGGGCCCGAGACGCGCGGCACCTCCCCGTACACTGTGAGCCACACCACTTCATTAGACACTCTCATGACTACCTCCACCGCTGCTGTGGAGCCTGTGACGAGCCCCGCCGCTGTGACGGACAACATCAACGAGAACTCGAACGGGATCGCTTCCCGTGTGCACACCGGGGCCAAGATGTTGCACCTGATGATTGGGTCACGTCCACTCTTAGACACGGCAAGTGCTGACAGCAGTGGTGCTGGTGGTGAGGTTGATATGTCTTCCCACCGGCAGCCAGCATCCTCCGCTCCTTCGCAGTTTCCGTCGCAGCCGGAGCCGGTGGATTCGCTGACCTCGGTGCTGGGTCCTGGCGGCCTCTACGTGCGCTTCCACGTGACCTACGGGGGTGCGATGCATCTGTCGATGAACATGGCGGTACAGCATGAAATTCGACTCGGCGCCGTTGCGTTGCGTGTCAGCTTGCCCATGATGTTCTATCTCGCCAACCTCGACCTTGACTGCTACCTCTGCGTAAACATGAAGGACAACATGTGCGAGGTGTGGCTCGAGCCGGGTCCGCTCTCGCCGTTCGTGGTCAATCGACTGAGCATCACCGCCGTCATCGGCGGGGACGACGACGACGACGGCGGCTCCGACTTGGAGGGCGGCAGAAAGAACGCCGGGACAGGCGACTACGGTGCCTCCTCCGCGGACTTCTATTCCCCCTATGGCAGCAGCAGCCTTTCCGATGGCGACAGCGGCGAGGAGGGCAACGGTGTGTACGTGAATGAGCACGAAGTATCGTACTTTGTACTGCACGAACTTCGAGCCATCTTGCGCGAGACACTCATTGCCCCGCATTCCATTCGCATACCGCTGTCTTTCGGTGGTGGTGGTGGTGGTTAGCGCCAGGACAACAAGGAAGAAAGACAAACAAGACGCGAACACGACTCTGGCGTGCAGCACTACCCCGCAACGTACACGCGGAAAGACGGTGTCAACCTCGACCATGACAGCAGGCGAGTCGCTCTGCTGAGGGTGTACGTCAACCTCCAGCAGCGGCTGCTGTCATGGCAGGTGGACCGCCTGGGCAACAAAGGAGGTGTCGCTACGGATGTGCGAAGAAAAGGGGCGCAACTCGGGGGAAAGAATCACTCGGCCTCCGGCCTGCAGCGTCGCGCCCCTGTGCTGCAAATTTGTTCCCCGCTCGTCGCCGTGAACGCCACGCTTTTTCTAGCCCGTTGCACGCACGACCATTCCGTTGTAGCCACAAACTGACCGCTGTTCCTTCTCTCCTCTTACTCTGGGTTACCTCTCCTCGTCACTACCTCTGCTCTCTCTTTTCCTTTCCCCCCTGCGCGAACTCTCTGCACCGCCGCCCCCCACTGCTTCGATGTGCTTCCTCTTTGTTGGCACGTTGTGGCACTCTCCTTTCCCCCCTAGTATCCTCTCTCCTGTCATCCAGAAGCAGGAGGGAGGCTGTTCTCGCAGTGGGGTGTAGGCGTGTGGGTGTGTGTTTCCCTCCTATCGACTTGTGGGGGCTGCTGCTCTCCATCTGAGGCATTCTCTCGCTCTTGTGTTGTGTTTTCAGCGCTGTACGTGCGCGCCATCGTCACCATTTCTTAATTAATTTGTATATTTATTTACTGCCACCATCACTACCGCAGTGGATTGTACATAGCCTGACGTCGTTGTTTTCCTCGTCGCCCCCCCCCCCACCCCATCTTAAATTTTTCCTTCACTGCTCACTTTTCTGCCGCTGTACGCACCCCACTGCCACGGCAGGGGCCCCCCCCCTCCTCTATCTACTCCTCAGTTCGCCCAAAAATATTTTTTCCACCGCGCCCCCCTATTTTTTCCCCCTGCCTGCCGCCGCCCCTATTATATAATCATTTGTCTTTTCTCTACAATTATACCGCCACCGCCCCTCCCTTTTTTCCCTTTCTTCCCCCCCCCTTTTGTTTTTTTTTTAAACTCCTTCCCCCCCGCCCCCCTTTTTTTTTTTATTTAATTCAAGTTGGTCACCCTCTTCTAGATTTTTAGCGGGTCTTCTAGTCTTATGATTTGCCCCCCCCCAAACCCCTTTTTTTTTTTACCCACCAATTTAAGTAAATTAATGCCCATTTTATGAAAGGAAGCGAACTCACCACATCCGGTGATACCCAGCGGGTACTAAATATATATTAACAACATGCGGGATGTCTGAAGGAAAATTATATCATTCTAATTTTTTTTTTATTTTCCCCCCCCCCCCCCCCCCTCATTATTTATAAGATATGTGTAGTTCAGAAAATTGAAAACCCCCCCCACCCTTTTTAATTTGCTATGTGCTACCCCCCACCCTTTTTAATTGTTGTTGTTAACTTTCTATCAGTTATGCATCTCATCTATTTACATTTGTCTTCTTTG
>NC_009320.2:663025-673384 GCF_000002845.2 Leishmania braziliensis MHOM/BR/75/M2904 | reverse complement strand
AAAAATCACCCCACACAACCACCCAACACCCAACACCCAACACATTAAATCCCCCCCCCCCCCCACCCAAAATTTTTTAATACCCCAAAAAAACAACCCAACACAATATAAAAAAAACAAAACACCCACCACACAACACTACCCCCCCCCACCCAACCAAACCACCCCCCCCCACCCAACACACCCACACCCCCACAACCAACCCCCCACCTCACACCCCCCAAACAACACTCCAAAAACACAAAACCACCATCACCAACCCCAACACCCCCCCCCCCCCCACAACACCAATAACTATTTAAAATCCCCCCCCCCCCCCTCTCACCTTTTTCCTTCACTGCTCGCTTTTCTGCCGCTGTACGCACCCCACTGCCACGGCAGGCGCCCCCCTCCTCCTCTTCCTCCTCCCGTTCTCTCCCCAAAATAAAAGTGTCGTTTGCGCGTCTATTTTCTCCGCCTTGCCTGCCTGCCTGCCGCATGCGAAGGCGTTAGCGGCAGCCGCACAAGCAGACTGCGAGCGCTATACGCGCACTGACCCACCCACTCGCGACGCAGCCAGGGAGAACTTGCAGACTTTACCAACACATGCACACGCACACCACAACATAATACCCAGTGGACGATCTTCTCGCGAGCCAGCTTGGGGTCTGCCGGCAGGACGACGCTGCCGCCGTCGAACATGCATTCCTCCATTCGCTCTCACACCTCGGCGAATACTGCCGCTGTCAGCACTGCTGCCCCGCCAGTACCAGCAGTGGACCACTCCGCCTTCGCGATGTCTCTGCCGCCGCCACGATTCTGGATGCCAACGTCGCAGGCTCCAGAGGAGGTGATCTCGTCCCGCTACCTAAAGCGTCTCGGCAATACCTTCATCTGTAGTTCACGCAAGGGGAACGGCAAACGCCTGGATGAGTCGGCGGATGGCGTCGCTGCAGCCGAGGGAGAATGTATGAGTAGTCGAAAGGTCTCATTCATGCACCGTCACTCCAACTCCTGCAACGTATTCTCTGCCATATCGCTCGTTTCCTCCCCCGCTGCCCGCAAAGCGGGCACTCAGCAGGACGGTGAGGCGGCGTCTACGGCTGCTGCGAATCACGGGCGACTTCGGCGCATTGCCCCCCCTGGGGCGTCCAGCAACGGCAACCCTGCCTTCCTGAGTCCCCCCTTACCCTCTCCCAACACGGCACTGCCGCCGGTACTGGCAAACAAGGACTTGGCGCATTCTACTGGTGGCGACGGTCACTCAGTGCTGCCACGCTTGCACCTGCCGCAGACGCCAGGTAGTGGTCAGCAGCGTCAACGCAGCAGTCCACATGTTTCGACCGCATTACGGATGTCGGCAAACGCGCCGGGAGGGGTAGTGGGTCGCCTGCACAGTCGTGATAGGGAGATGCCCAACCAGAACGCGCCCTACAGTGTCCCTCGCTTCTCGCCTCCCACGAGCCGTCAGGGCAGCAGCACCTGCAACAGCTCCGTGGACCTCGACCTCAGCGAGTGTGGCATCCAAGTCGCTGCAGCCACGTCGGGGCGCCACTGTAGCGAAAAGGCAAAGGCGGGCGAGGTGGCTGCAGCGGAGGTAGACTGTATGGTGGCGAAGGCGGCCGAGTTGATAGCGAGCGCTGCACCTCCACGCCGGAAGCTCCGTGGCCACAATGAGCGGGCCGCGCAGGTTCTCGCACAGGAGCACTCAAAGCTACTTTTGCTGGTGGGGCGCCGCGCTAACGTGGAGGCGGACATTGAGGACTTGCTGGAACTGGCCGACGCCGCGAGGGAGAAGGTGCGGCAGGAGCGACTGAACCTGCTGTCAATGCCGACGACTCGGGCTACAAGCGATGTGGCGGCAGCGCCCTTAGGGGATGGCACAAACTCACGTCACCAAGACAGAGGCGGTGGGCATGGCGTGGACAGAGGGACCTCGGCGTCTTCTCTTGACCTGGCCGCGGTGCGGTATCAGCTGCGCAGGCTGAGCAACGACCTCCTGCGCAACGGCGTCACCGAGCTTGACGCCACACAACTGCGTCAGCTCGTGCAGGAGTTGGAGGATCATCTGTACTTGGTGGAGGAGGCTCTCGAGGAGGAGGCGGGTAATGTGGAAGCGATAGACCCAGAGGTACAGTCGCTCGTTATGACAGCAGGAACCGCCGCCGCCGCCGCAGTGCCACCTCCAGACCGATCACTGCGGCAGCGACTGCAGCACGCGAAAAGGGAGCAGGAAGACCTGCTGGAAGTGTCGTCGAACTTGGCGCACATGAAGTGGCTCATGGAGAGCATCGACACAGAGCTTCTGACAGACATGCCGCAGTCCCAGCCAGCAGGGACACACGAGACCCGGGCAACCGGGGCAGGGGCAGAGGTCGGGAAGGAGGCGCGCGGTGTGAGTTCGTGGACAGCGGATGAGGAGACAGCCGCTGCGTTCGTACACCACACAGTTTGCCAGTCCATCTCTGAGGGAGCTTTAAGTCGTTTGTCGCCCACTTCTATGACCACCGCCACAGCACGAGAGTGGGACAAAGCGGAGCTGGACCCTCACGAATGCCACAGCGTTTCCCTCGAAGCCACGATCAGCGAACCTAGCATGGTGCCTTTCTCCCTCACCGATCTTACCGCTAACGGCAGGGTGAACTGTATAAGTATGGCAACCCCGATGCCGGCTTTCAGTGTGAAGCGGCGGTCACGGATAGGCCCGAAAGACACAAGCGCCGCCTCACCCACGCCCACTGCTCACTCGCACCAACTAAATTTGCTCACCTTCATGTCGGAGGTGCTCGCCCAGTACGAGCTGGAACAGGTGGATGCGGGAAGGCTGCTGAAAATGCGACCGCTTTCGGCGCCGTCGATGCGACTCCATCACCAACAAGCGTCGTCAGTCGCGGAGCGTGACCGGCAACAGGAGCTCGACGGGGCTGAGGATGTGGAGGAGGACCTCGGCGAAACAGTTTTGCAGTCGATTGGGATGTCCGAGGAGGATGGCCGGAATCGGCGCAGTGCTGGAGTCAGTGCATCAGGGGCGCAGCGGCCTCCCTCGAGCATGTCAGGTGCAATCCCCACCGCCGGTGGCCGCTTGCAGCCTTCATCGGCAGACAACCTGTCTGAGGAGCTCCACCACTCTTCTAGTGCAACGCGTCACGGGAAGCGTCAGGCTAGCAGCAATACTAGCCGTGCTAAGAAGGTACTGTTGCGCGCACAGCTGCGTGACCTGCGCTCTGGGCTGCTGCACGATCTACATGAGCTGTGCTCGCTGCACAACTATGTGCACCTTATCGAAACCCGCCGGCGCGAGCTGACCGAGGGTATTGGCAAGGGCGATGCTGAGTACGCGGCCGAGGTCGAGCAGAAGTTGGCTGGACATCGACTCCAGCTCGAGGCTGCAAAGCGCGCGCGCGAGGAGGCTGCGCGGTGCAAAGGGGAGGCGGCAGCGCTGACGCAGGTGTGGGGGCAAGATGACATCAAGTCTCGAACAGGTAGCGGCAAGAGGCCCGGCGCTTCCGCCGGTTCACAGCGGACGGTTGCTTCCGAGGATGGCCAATACAAGCGGCCCATCAGTGCTGCAACTTTACAGCCAACGGCGCCAAGCGGCGGTACGCGCCAGGCTGGCGAGACGGCTCCGACAGCCACGGTTCTGCATGACGCAGCTACGCAGAGCAAGCTGGCTGCGGAGGAGGCGGTGACAGCGTCAGTGGAGACGGAGCTGCTGCGTGAATACCTCGTGGACAAGGGCATTGTCTTCACCGTTGTTGGAGTGGCAAGGAGGCGGCGCAACTCTGCTGCGGCAGGGTCCGTCACTACAGCGGCTGGGGCGGACACCGGTGCTGCAGCGACACATCGCAAGACGAGGAGGGGTGACCACTATGTAACTCTCGGTGGGGCTAGTGGGCCTGATGGCTTCCTCTACTATGAGCTTCGCGTGGAGAAGCCTCTGTCAATCACTCCATTAGTAATCCCAGGTGCCGACGGTGCCACAAGTGACCCCACTCCTGCACCTGCCTCCGCCAAGCCCGTAGCCGCTATGGTGCAGGTTTCTGCACGTCGACTGATGAACCTGAGGATGACTGTGGAAGCTGGAGTAACAGTGGAGGAAGTGGTGACAGGGAATCTTGTGACTAGGAGCGTCACTCCCGGCGCTCCACCTCAGCTGCTGCTTACGCTTACGCCCGTGAAGCCGTACAAAGCCGTCTCCTACGCACATGCCTTCAGCTTCAGCGCCGCGGACGCTTTCGGTGGCGTAGGGCAGCACCAGCGGCCATCTCACGACATGTGGGAGGGGGACTCGGTAGCCTCTGCCCTCTTTGTGCTTCCCGATGGCGACTACCGTCGCCGCGACGAGGCGCGCAGCTCGTCACTGGACAGTCACAATGTTCGACCTGCCAAGCCGACACCTATCACGACGGGCTCTGCAGCGCATGACAGCAGCAGCGCTTCCGTACTGTCGAAGAAAGGCGTGGCGGGCAAGAAGGGCCTCAATGCACGTACAAAGACAGCGCCACTGAAGGGGTCAGGCGGCTCATCGAAGAGCCCTGGAAGACAAAGCCTTGAAAGGACCCACACTCTAAATTTATCCACACGAGCTGCAATGGCGGACGTCAAGAGAGTGAAGAGGAGGGCGAGGCAAGGCACGTCCGGATCGCTGGCGTCTCTTGCTGGAGCGGGGTCCACCGATGTGGCTGCCACTGCGCTCGCCGCTACCACACCAATCAATACTACTGGCGCTTCAAACGCGACTTTGCTCGACACTGCGGCGGTGGCGGTGCGGTCGTCGTGCTCCGCTTTCAAAGCGAGTCAGCCGTCACTGGCGACTCCGATGCAGCTGCCTTGCAGTCCACCTCTTTCCTTTGTGCCACGGCCCATTGACGAATGGGGAGTGCCACATGCACACGCTGAGATGGAGGCAGTTGAGAGAAATGCGGTGGTGCTGACGGTGCTGCAGGCCGACGGTGTCGCCGCGGCGCAGAAGAGCGAACGTGGCGGGGCCGGTACATCTGCCGTAGAGCAGCTTCTAGCGGCTATACCCGATAGCGCGATTCTCAGCTTAGGGGAGGGGTGGCCATCGTCTGGTGCTGCGGCGCTTTCCAGTGAAGGGGCTGAGGCGCGGGAAATGGCGGCGAGTCCGGGCACGACGGATGCCGGCGCTTCTTCCGCGGTGGACGCAATGGCGACGGAGATCCTGTGCCAGACGATGATGGATGGGGCCGACGACGAAGGCGGTGCAGCCAGGGGCAGCGCGTATGCGAAGGGAGGCTCTGCGAGCTCTGGCGGCTTCAGAGATGGTGTGGGTGAGGAGGGATCCACTGACCCTGCGCGGCTATCGACCGAGGCGGAAATGGCGGGAGTGCACTTGTGTGACTCGTCGGCGTCCGTAGACGGGGAGCATCGGAGCAGCACTTCTCGCACTGGTAGCCATGAGATTGACAGACATGTTCTACCTCTCTTCCTCGCCACTGACTTGGACGCCTCCCAACTATTGTCATCATCCAAGCAGCACCAAGAGAAGCATGGCGAAGTTGAGCAAGCCACCACCGGGCGAGTCTCAGATGAGCGATACATGCTGGGGGCCTCTGCATCCAGATCGTTCCTTGTCTCCAAGTCCACGCAACCGCCAGTGGCGAAGCCGGAGACGATGCTGAAGCCGTTGCTCACCCCCTTGCAACCAGGTCCCCTTCCCGTTCAGGGGGTGGCGAACGACGGCAGTGCAGCTGACAGGTCGACTACGCCACCACTGCCCGCCTCGAAGCCACACCCGCCACATACAACACCTCGTAAAGAAAAGCCCTACCACAGGTTTGCCACTAAGTCGTCAGCTGCCTGCGCACCATTACTACGGCCGCCGCAAAGCGAGCCGTGCTGCGGCGAGGCAGAACTAGTGATGCTCATGCCACCACCGGTCGTGGTGGTGAAGCGGACTCCGGGGAGCACAAAGCCGTACATGCTGCTTCCACCTGAAGCAGCGATGAACTTGCTGGGCCCTTCTCTTCGCGACCCAGTGCACGAGCGATCTGTCGGCAGCGAACTTGAAAGGCATACCGGTGGTCAGGATTCCAGCGTACCAGGAGACACCGATGCCCCTCACGGCTTAATCGACACCGCTCCCATTTCTTTGCCGTCGCCCTTGGTAGCGGCGCACTCTGTATTGCCTACAACGGGGGCTGCGGCAGCGGCTGCAGCTGATGTGAAGACGGTATCGCACGTGCACAAGTTCCTGCAGGCCATTAAGGGCGAATTTCCGCTTCACGGCACGGCTCGAGGTGCCGGCGTCAGCCCGGCGTCCAACAAGCGCTCACCGCAAGCAGCGAGGGGTGCTGCCGGGCTTACAGTGCGTACTGAGCTGGACCAGCTGCAGGAGGATGCTCGTGAGCTCTTCATGATGGACCCTGTGCGATACGACACCGTGATTTCGGAGCTCATGAAGCAGGTGACCCACACGCTGCAGCAGGAGTTTGCCCCCAAAACATCCTCATCGCAACCGACTGCAAGAGGGACGGGTAGGGTGGCGGCAGATGCAGCGCAGACCGTTTCACCCAGTAGCCCTTTGCCAGCGTTGGACGCTGGAGAGTCTCCAGCAGGGGACGCTACCGATGCCCTGACTGGTTCAGCCGCTACCGCGACACCAGCATCCCTGGCGCAGGCGAGGGATTTCCGCACCTCCTTGTTGGTGCCGTCAATGCTGGTGCCGTTTGAAGCGCCAGCGGAGGACGGGAATGCGCGGGGCCGTGGCCTGCGCGCGTCACAGCTGCATCTCAGCAGCGTCATCGAAAAAAAGCGAGGCAGCCGTACTGACGGTGCGGTTGGTGGTGTGTCGGTGGTGTCGCCGCTGTTGTCGCATGCTGTGTCGAGATCGACACCGAACCGTCTCTTTCAAGCAGCAGCGGCGGCGGCGACACCAGGGGACGTTGATGCAGGTGCCGATCAGCTGTTTTTTTCAACGGCGTCTGTCCCGCCCCAGCCAGGGGCGCAGCGGCGTGAGACGCACGCTCTTGTCATGAAGGACGGCGCCACTGACCAGGCAGCGGGGGATTGCCGTGCATCTTACGCAGACGCAGCCGCCGAGGTGGAGCGAATTCTCTACGAACAGATGAAGGCCCAGCTGTTGCTGCGAGCCATCATTTCCAAGATGAAGGAGTTGTGGCAGACAAAGCAGCAGCACGCCGAAGCGAGGCACCGCGAGCGTCTCGCCAACCGCAAACAGCGTCTGATGAAGCGTGCCTTGGCTGCCACTTGGCCACTGGAGCGCCAGCGCATGATTCATCTGCACAAGCTGATTTACCTGCTTGATCGTCAGGTCGGCCGCGTGCATGGTTGGCTGCCGCACTACTCCGACTCTAATGTACTAATAGACGTGCTGCCTCGTGGGCCGCTATCTCGCAACCCAGGCTGCGCAACACTCCCTGCTGTGTTGACCGGCACTCATGCATGCCTCGCGTCGTGGTATCGGCAGCGGGACCAGATCAAGCTCGACGCCGCGCAGGATGTCGATGGCGTCTCCGCGGGACACGTATGCCCACGGTATCTTCACTATCTTCCACAGCGCCGCATGTACCACTACATGCGCCTGGCAAAGGAGCGGCGCATGCTTCCGCTTCGACTCGTCCGCGCTGATATCCACCTGAGCCACAACCGGCACCTCCTCCTCGGCTACGAGAAGGTTGCCCTGGAGGGCGGGGGAGAGAACAAGGCCAACAGGGGCGAGGGCAGAAGGTTGGATGGCTGGCCGCAGCGAAGGCTGCCACGGTGCCGTCGCGGCCAGCCAAACGGTTACGCTCCTCCTTTCCGAGAAAACCGGTACGAAGACATGCAAACGCACGGAGAGCGTGAGCGCTACCGTCGGCGTCTGCAGCGCACCGCGGCCTTCCAGAGCGTTTCGAAGATGTACTCACCACGAATGCAGCAGGATGCCGATCTGCCTTTCTCTGCCCACTGAGGAGGTGCAATCCGGCCTCCCTTCACGGGCAGGCGCGTCAGTGCGTGTTTTTTTTTCGTCTTTTTTTTTCTCAGCTGCACACACTCTGCAACATCTGCTGAGTCACAGTGGCTAGTTGACTGTGAGGTGTATTCTATGCCTGCAAACATCTCTCTCTCTCTCTCTGTGTGCGTGGATTCGTGTATTCCTAGGCTGTCTGCATGTGAGGGCGTGTGTCTCTCCCCCCTCCACACACCCTGCGTGTCTGAGAGAATGCGCCCTCGACGTTGGCCTTTTCCTCTTGTTTTCTGCTCCTTTCTCATGCAACACAAGCGCGCCCAGAGAGATGAATACACTACAGGGTGAAGGTGCCTCTGAGATATCACGCCAGATGCCCTTCCTTGCGTGTCTCTGTCCGCCTCCTTGTTCTTTCGGTTTCTCTCTCTTTCTCCCCTTCCCGTCACCAGCAATCCCAGTTGCGCCCACTCATCCAATAGGAAGCACCGCCCAATGGCGCACATGTACACTAAATTGAAATCAGCAACACGGCAAAGCATACGCAGCAGAAAAGAGTCAGAGAAGTTCGCGAGCGAAGGCATGGTGGCTGATGAGCAGCGCAAAACAGTCATTTATCCCCTCAAGTGGCTTCACGTGCCTCACCGCTCTTTCTTTCTCTCTCTCTCTCTTACTCACGTGCGCTACAGCTTCAAAGGGCCGCATGCAGGAGATGGTCATTGTGACTTCGCCGTGCTACACAGTCATGCGATTACCCACACTCTCTTCTCTTCCCGTTCTTCGTAAGTTACCCTCTCCGCACTTCTCGGCCCCCTCAATTCGTTCAGTTTATTCCTTCTCTGAATGCGCTCTTCTGCTGATGCGTCGTGTACGCCTTCTGTCCTGGTTACCGACTTCTCATTTTCCTCACACACAGGCACCTCCATCATGCATAGGCGTAAAGCAAGGCAGCATAAGAGCGAAAGCCTTGCTGGCTCGCGCAGAGACCACAGCTCCATCAGTTTCTCCTCTAGCGTCTCTTTATCCACGCGGTCCTCTGCGCTTGCTCCGCGCTGTACGACATCCTGCTCTTCTCCTCGTAGGGTTGTAACGAGAGCGAAGAAAAAGTGAGGGATGGTCGAACAACAGTAGGATGATGGGGAGAAGTGAGCTAATGTACCCTCTGCGCTTACTTCGATGGCAGGCTTTACCAACCGTTTCTCTGCTCTTCAGTCCATCATGTTTCTCAGCTCCTTTTAGACCCTGAGGTGCCAAGTCACGGTGGGAGCTTGCTCTTTCCCCACCCACTCACCCCCATGGCTTATCCACCACGACAGGGAACCTTGGTTTATGGAAGAAGGGCCGGGGGTAATTAGGTCTACCTCTTCCTGCGTAGTGTTACCTGATGATGACTGGAAGATAACAAAATTCTCACGCATAGCGTTGCCAGCGCTAGAGCTATGGAGAACGCGAGTTCGGGGGGGGGGGGGGGCTACCGGGCTGGTACGCTTTTCCGTGGAAAGCAAAACATCTGCCAGCTCGGACGAGTTGGGAACATATATTGGAATGCATCCTGCTTATCTTCTGAGGCTATTCCTTCTCTCTTTTATTCCTTAGTTGCCCCCTGCGGGGAACGTGCCTGACACCCTGTCAGGCTTCTGCGCACACTTCTTCAACTCCCCTCCCTTTCCCCTTTTCGTTTCGTGTGCTCTCAACGGTAGAGTATTAGGCGGCACACATCAGGGCTTGTCTACTCTCTCCCTCTTCGTCTTCCTCTTCCCCCTTTATTTCACTGGTAATACACGTCGACACCAATGCCGCAGCCGACGAGATCCGCTCAACTGAGTGTGCCGACGCCGGCCCCTACGAAGACCTCCGTGATGCATTCACAGCCACGCCCGCGTCTCGCCGGTGCCTCTCCCAGTGCTGTGCTTGTCAACACCACGCTCGGAGTGCCTCCGGGACCGATGTTGCGCCAGCATTCCACCACACCAGAGGTGTCGCCGCTGAATTCGAAGTCCGCGTCCACGGCAGCCTGGAACCCCACCATGTCTTCACCACTTCCATCGGTACCAGCGAACAGCTGGTATGCTAAGCCGTTTGTCGAGCGACCTGATGTACCAATGTCTGCTTTCCATCGGGACCACCGCGGCAAGATAATTTTCTCATCTCGTCCAATACCGGTCGAGGGGTCGGAATTGTTAGCGCTACCTGGACAGAAACTGCAGACCTTGACCGTCTGCGAGGTGGGCAAAGACCTTCTCTACGGAATGGCCTACCTCTACGCCACACCGCTTGCCATCGAGCATCAGTGGCGCGGCCGTGTTGCGCACCTCCTTCAAGTGCGGAAGCAGCAGGCACCGATACCAGACATCATGCGCCGAGGTGTGCAGGAGCTCACCATACTGCAGCGACAGCAACCGGTGCAGGGGGGTGAGCGAGTATCAACGCTGATGCCCTCGTCTTCGCCGAAG